>NW_009648052.1:40598-41922 GCF_000708025.1 Charadrius vociferus
AAAGTAGTTTAGTTCCTTCTAAACTCGTAAGTCTCTTTTTTCCTCCTCTGCCGCTCTCTTTGAAGAGGGGTAGAGGGGGAGCATCTGTCGGTCCCATCTGGGGTCCCCCAGGTCCCCAGTAGCCAATTTGGCCTAAACCACGACAGATTAATTGGCACCTAACGTGGGGCACGAGCAGTGCATGACCAGTGCTCGAGCAGTGCTCGACCAGAGCTGTGATAAATTGCCTGAATAGTTTGAATTCCAGTTTGCTCAGAGATTAGAACAGACAGCTTACATCATGTCATTCTTAAACGGAATACTGTATCTTGCCTTTAAACAGCTTTGTTTGCACTTAATTCAGTCAACTCTGTTTAACTTGCCAAATGTGTTGCAAAGTTTATTTACTCATTGTGTTTTTATGCGAAGGTTTAAATGCGCTGTTTTGGTGTGGTTAATAATTCAGATGTATAACATGATGACTTGGTGTCCTGGTTTCGGCAGGGATGGGGTTAATTTCCCCAGGAGCCGGCAGGGGGCAGGTATTCCATACCACCTGACCCACGCGCGGGCTATAAGAAGAGCTAGCCTGGGGAGGAGAGCAGTTGCCACTTGGGGGTGGGCTGTGGTGGTGTGGGTCTGGTCAGTGTGCTTCGTGGTGGTACTGTAATTGCGTTTTCCTCTTTTCTGTGTGCTGTTCTGTTAAATTGCATTATTTTAACTCATGAGTTTTGCCTTGATGATTCCTATTTCCACAGCTGTGGGAGTTGTGTGAGTGACTGTGTGGTTTTTTGTTGCTGGCTGAGGCTGAACCATGGCAGTCCTTTTTGGTGCCCAATGTGGGGCTTGAAGGGTTGCAACAATGACAGATTTAGCCAGAGCCTGTTAAAATTAATTCTTGTATACATTTCCCATATTGGTTAGATAGTTGCTAGGTACAATGTTGCTTCATTTGTTTGTGTGGCTGTGTTTTGTAAATTCTTATATGCTCTATCTACTCCCTGTGATCCTGTTGGTTATCTTGGGGAGAGGGATCAGGGCTATAATTTTGCTGTCATGTGCAATGTCAGCTTATCAGATGCTAACATTGCTATTGAAGTGGCTTTGTTGGGGTGTCTATGCAGTATTGTTGTCTTGTCCATACCTTGGTTACCATCTCTCAGAAGTAATTAATAATATCACCCAATCTATGGGAGAAAAAGGGGGAGATACTTCCCCAGCTCTTTTGCCTCACTTTTCTCCGTTGGGCCTGATATGACACCTCTTGAGAATTTTGAATATCCTTGGGATGCTCAAACCAGCATGTTTCTATTGCTATGCCTGCTGAATGTTTTTCAGATCTTGT
>NW_009648052.1:42982-46289 GCF_000708025.1 Charadrius vociferus
ACCGTGGGCCCTGCCGGCCCCGGCCGCAGCCGCCCCCCTCACCGAAACGGCACAGGCGCCGTCGCCGCAGCCTGCACCGGCACCACCAGCAGTCGCCCCCCCCCTGCAACAACACCGGCCCCTCTGCCGCTCGTTCTGGCACAAGCTACTCAAACTCCATCAAAATCGGTACAAGCTGCCCCGGTAGCCAGGAGGAAGAGAAAGAAGTCAGCTCCTTCCCCTATCCCTTATGACAAATACCACCTCAAGCCAGATAGCTCGGGAGAGAGTTCTGAGGGAGATTCAGGAGAAGGCCCTTATAAAGTAGGGCCAGGAGAGGGTCCTTCAAGACCAGACAAAGGAAAAAGACCTTTTAAAACAGATAAAGGAGAGAGTCCTTCTAGAGCAGATCCTGGAGAGGGTCCTTCTCAGGCAGCCTCACCACAGGAGGACTCAGATGTAGAGGTAGTTGTTAAATCCTTCTCTATGAAAGATCTGAGAAATATTAGGAAGGACTTTAGTTGTCCTAAAGGTGAAACACTTATCTCCTGGTTGCTCCGATGCTGGGATAGCAGGGCAGATACCATAGACTTAGATGGCAGAGAAGCTAGGCAATTGGGAAACCTGGCCAGGGATATAGGTGTGATAGATTCATGTTGTGTATTTGTTAATCAAACTGATATGTTAGCTTTGTATAATACGTAGATTTTTGGAAACCGTTTCCTTGTAACTGATATCAGGCTAAGCAAACAACATGTGTGAGTCCTGATTGCCTTATCAGTGAATACCTTAAGTTTAACAGGTATGTGTGGTATGTAAGGAGTATGCATGCCCTAAAGGGAAAATGTCACGACCTACAGTGCTGAGGAAGAATACTGCCTTCATCCACTATCACCAGATAGCAAGGAAGAGGCCCCCCTATCAACAGGAAAGATAAACCAGAGAAGAAATTGGAGAAAGCCATGTCAATCAAGATTTTAACTCGGACTTAAAGGACTATAAGAGGGGAGCTCTAGTGAAAGTAAGGTGCGTGCCGTTGGTGGAGCGGAGACTCCCGGGACGCCCAGCGCTGTTTTGCCTGTTTATTGCTTGCTCAATAAATTCTATTTGGATAATCCTGATTGGCGTGGATAAAAAGTTGTCACCGCCATTTATAACAGAGGTATTGATAAAGGGATTGGGAGAAAGACAAGCACTCTCAGTCTTGGAAGCGACTGGTGTCAACCATAAAGCCCAGGTATCCTTTTAAGGATGATATCGAATGCTGTCCAAGCAAATGGACCAACATGGAAAAAGGTGTTAAGTATCTGAGAGAATTGGCTGTGTGAGAGGTGATTTATAGTGATGGGCAAGTGATTGTAGACCCTGATGAAATGCCATGCAAGCAATCTATACTAAAAAAAGCTTGTGCAAAGTGCACCATCAACATATTCCCACACATTGTCAACAAAGGTCTGGGGAGGATCTGATATCAACATATCAACTGTGTGATAAATGACTTAGTCCCAAATTGGGTTGCAATTTAAGTTTACAATTTATTAAATGAATAAATGCAAGCAAACTGCGCTGGGTGCGCCGGGAGCCTCTGCTCTACCAAGATGGACCCCGTACAGTTCCTGTTTCTGGTTTATATCCTTTCTGCTAATACACATTCTTTAAAAGGTGGGTCTATGCGAATAAATTCCAGGAGTAGGCTTATCTCTTTCTGCGCATGCCCTCGGGGTCTTCTTGGCTCCCATCTGGTGGTCTTCCTGGCTGCCTTCAGGATTACCCCAGATTCCACGTATGCGCATGGCCTTCCTCGGCTCACCCTTAGGGTGACTCCAGATTTTTATGGCTTGACACCATATTGTTAACAGCAAAACCGGTCCAAACTAACACACAAGTATGTCTTTTACAAAAAGCTAAAACTATATACATTAACCACTCCATTTCTCCTAGGCCTGCGGTTATACAAGGGTATATAAGACAGAAAGTCACATTTCACCATGCGGCCCTAGCATTAGTCCATATTGACACGAATCAGGTGAACACATTTCACACACTGTAAATGAAGAGGTTAACAAGGAAAGACAGTATGAAGACAGTCTCTCTCATCCCTTCACTGTAGCAGCTGTGGAAAAGCTGACTGTGACCACCAAGAAAATGACTGAAAAAATAGAGCAAATGACCCAGAAAATAGTTGAGCAAACGGATAAACTGTTTGATAAACTAACCAAGGTGGAGGAAAAACTCCATTCTTTCCCTGCACAGATCCATGTTGCAGCTGCTAAGAAAAAACACCCTCCCACTCAAGACAAATCAAACCGATGCGAGATATCCTGTGGTTTTGCCTCTGTGAATATGGAGAGGACATGAGGAAGAGGGATGGAGAACCTACCTCAGCCCTACAGGCATGGGTGTTTGAGTTGCAGACTGAAGCAGAGGGAAGAAAGAATTCTTACAGGAGGAAGTCTGCTCCGACCTATGGTAGGCGATCCTACGGACCACGTAGGAACCAACCTGTTAATCGTAGGTACTACGGTCAACATTAGAGGTGCCCTGCCTCCAGCCAGGAGGAGGAGAGGGACAACCGGATTTATTGGACTGTGTGGATTCGATGGCCTGGCATGTTAGAACCACGAAAGTATTAAGCCCTGGTGGACACTGGTGCACAGTGTACCCTATTGCCATTGAATCATGAAGGGGCAGAAACTGTCACTATTTCTGGAGTGACAGGGGGATCTCAAGAACTGACTGTATTAGAGGCCGAAGTGAGCCTAACTGGGAACAAATGGGAAAAACACCCCATTGTGACTGGTCCAGATGCTCCGTGCATCTTTGGCATAGACTATCTCAGGAGGGGGTATTTTAAAGACCCAGAAGGGTATCGGTGGGCTTTTGGTATAGCAGCTGTAGAGACTGAGGATGTTACACAGCTGTCTACCTTACCCAGTCTTTCAGATGACCCTTCTGTTGTGGGACTGCTGAGAGTTAATGATCAGCAGGTGCCAATTGCTACTGCCATGGTGCATCGACGACAGCATCGCACCAACCGAGACTCCCCGATTCCCATCCATAACCTGATTCAACGGCTAGAAAGCCAAGGAGTGATCAGCAAAACTTGCTCACCCTTTAACAGCCCTATATGGCCAGTGCGAAAGTCTGATGGGGACTGGAGACTAACAGTAGACTACCGTGGCCTGAATGAAGTCACACCACCACTGAGTGCTGCTGTGCCAGACATGCTACAACTTCAGTATGAACTGGAGTCAAAGGCAGCCAAATGGTATGCTACAATTGACATTGCTAATGCCTTTTTCTCTATTCCTTTAGCAGCAGAGTGCAG
>NW_009648052.1:48042-52012 GCF_000708025.1 Charadrius vociferus
TGAGCGATACAATGGACTGTTAAAAACCACCCTAAAAGCTATAGGAGGTGGAACCTTTAAAAATTGGGACAAGCATTTAGAGCAAGCCACCTGGTTAGTTAACACCAGGGGATCCATCAATCGAGCGGGTCCTGCTCAGTCAGACCTCTTACATACTGTAGAAGGGGATAAAGTCCCTGTGGTGCATGAAAGGAATATGTTAGGGAAAACTCTTTGGGTTTTTCCTGCTTCAGGCAAAAGCAAACCCATTCGTGGGACTGTTTTTGCTCAAGTTACATTGGTGGGTAACGCTGAAGGATGGGGAAGTTCAATGTGTACCTCAAGGGAATTTAACCCTTGTTGAGAATAGTCAATCCTGAGCTGTATGATGCTGATCACTACATAATCCTTACAGTGTTCAATAAGTGTTTTTCAGGATAACATAGTGGTGATGAAACCTGAGCTCGCTTCATCAAATAGTGTCCAGCAAGCTCTTCAAGATGAACATGCTACTCATGGGCACAAACCACAATGAATTTTGTATCATCTTTCCTGCCCTGAGTCTTTTTTTTCCTCTTCTGCATCTCTTTTTGAAGAGGGGCAGAGGGGAGCATCTGTCGGTCCAATCTGGGGTCCCCCAGGTCCCCAGTAGCCGATTTGGCCTAAACCACGACAAGGTGTTTTCTTCTCCACTGGACCACTACGGGCTCCTAATGCTCAAAGGCAGACTTGTAGCCCCGAGTTGATAAAATAATACTGTTTACAAAACATTTTTGGTGCATGAGTGCAGCAAGCAGGCAACACAAAACAGGCAAAGGCTACTGTTACCGGTTTACAGGCAAGTAAAATGGGTGTTAGAGGTGGAACACAATGTGGCCACGAAGGTCCCAGAGTGAAGACTCCAGGCTCTTGAAGCTTCTCTCCATTCTTGCAAGATAAGCAACATAGTTTTGTTAACACAAACTGCTCCACTACACTCCCATGTCCTAAGACCTGTGCAAGGATGTGCTCAACACGTAAACTTATAATAAAGGAGTCGGTCCTGCAACAGTTTCTGCAACGAGAGTGATGGTATGTACCAAGACTATATTTAAGCTGTTGCATAACTGGGACCTCTTTTATAATTTAGGTTGACCGACATCCTTAATCCAGTCCCCTCTGGTCCCTCTTTCCTGGCAACATGCTCATTTAGATGTTAAAAGTCTGCTCTGCTGCCAGACTGCTGCCTACATGCAGTAAATAGCGTGAAATGTAGCCAGCTTTGCTGTATTTGTGAAACTTTCCCACAGCTCTAATTATGTCTGGGTAGTACTAACATTTAGTCAGCTTAAATTATTAAACTCTTGCAGGCCCCACAGGTAAAAACCTGTTTAATTAATGACTGATTAGTTAAATCATTATGTGTCCTGATATGAATCACAATAATTTTTATAGTCCATATTATCATTGTAAAGGCACGTTAATTTATTGAAGGATTCTTTTTCCTAAAATGAATAGAAATAGGTGTACCTTAGAGCTTAGGAGAAACAACCTCCTTTATTATTAGGACAAAACATACCAGCACATATCTAATGTAGAAAGATATTCCCTAGACAGTCCCAAATGCTCTTTAATCCATCTGGAAGCTGGAGATGCTCAGGTCCTAGAGAAAGAGTTCTTCAGATATGGACATATATGCATTTAAACTTGCATTTTTAGTTACTTCACATATTTTGGGGCAAATGCTAGCACAATTGCACCATCTTCAGCAGATATTTTCAGTGGTGCACCAAGCGTAGAACCCATGTCCCCTTTACATCATCGTCTTCCTGCCCTGTTGGTATCTGCTGCCCACCAGAAACATCTCTCTCAGGCAACAAAATCCCATGTACAGCGGCAGTGACTTTCCATGTTGGTTTGGACTAAAATGGGGCATCACTATTTGGATGGATTCAGCCAGGTAGCTTTTAGCTCTCACCAAAACAGTAAATATTTCAGAGCTACGCTGGCTGTTGTGATGAAGCTGGCAGCACTCTGTGAGTGCATGGCACCATGATATCTCATAGGACATGGACTGACTTGTTCTCCTTTCCCTGCCTGCCAAATGGTTGGCTAATGCGACCTTTGGCTGTGTCCCCAAGGCTGAAATCTGGTCCTGGGCCAAATGCTAGTGCCAGAAGAGTAAACAAAACAAAAAAACTTCCCAAACTCTTTTTTTCAAGGATCTACGTAACACACAGCTTCTGCTGGTTCTGACACACCATTGCCCCCACATCATCTGCAGATGCTCAGACACCTGAAATCCCTGATTTACTGGTAAAGGTAATATCAGACACAGAAAGTTCTACCTATTGTCTGTGGCAACAATAAATTTCTTACAAATTTGTTTAAAATACTTCTTTCAGCTCATCTTTGCCATCTCACTGCAAAACAGTAGTGGCAATATCTGTAATACTTTGGCCTCTGAGCCAAACTTGTCGTGATAGAGATAAACTCCCTTTCCAGGAAACAAAGATGTTTGACTATCGGGAAGCAGAGATGTACAAGAAATTGTACATCAAATTTGGGTTGTGTTCTCCAAATGAGAAAGGCTTTGGCCAGACTTTTCCAGGAGCTGAGAGAAATGTCCATTTCCTTTTTGAGTGGCAACAGTAGGCACAAATGGCAAACTTCCCATCTCCAAAACCCCATGCCCCCCACCAAGTACCTGAAACCGCCCACTGACAGTTTTATTTTCCAAGACACAGCTACATTTAGTCTCTCAGGGACTGTAACAGTCAGGTTTGCAAGCTCAGGTGAAATTATGGTATTTCCCTATCTTGTAGAAGTTGAGTTAAGCCTCTCGCTTGAACCTTGGTAGGTCAGGTTGTATTCAGCACAGCAAAGCAATGACTCTCCAACACGGCCTTGGAAGGACCTTGGGAGGTGGCCTACAAGCAGGGTGCACACTTTGACAGGAGGTGGCTGTAGGGTTGGCTGTAAAGACAGGTGATTTTGGAGGAAGTCCCTTTTTTCAGCTCTTTGCCCAGCTGAAGGCATCTCTGCTTTCCCATCAGGAGCATGGAGCTCCCTGGGGAGCCAACGGGAAGAGTCAGCCCTTGCTGCCATCCAGGGTGACATGCTGGGGGGGATGTACTTAATGATAAGTACATCATTACGAGGAGGCCAGCTCCAGTGCAGGTAAGTCCGCACTGGGGAAGGGGATCGGAGGTGAAAAGGGCTGGCAAGGGGCTCTTTTGGGGCTTTTAGAAGCCGGAGAAAGCGACTAGCTCGTCCTCGTGCTTGTGCCGGAACCTCAGCTTGGGGGAGGGCTGCTGACGCAGCAGGGGCGGAGCCAGCAGCACGCACGGCAGTTGTAAAGGAGCTGTGAAGGAACTCAGCGACCCGGATCGCCGCGCGCTGAGTAAGTAGGAGGCCAGTGGGCGGCACCCAGGGCATCACCCGAGGGCACCGCAGAAGGACAGACCCCCTGAGTGGGTGAACTGACCAGGCCAACAGGGTGCGAAAGGTTGCATGGAAGGGCGCTGCAAATCTACCAACTTGTTCAGGTAGACATGGTATCTACCCAGCAGAAGACCATGGCCCTGATGAACTGTGCATGTGTGGGAATATAACGGAAGATTGGCGAGGAGGATTGTAAACACGCTCAAGTGACTCGCACCTGGGGTGCTGGACAACACACATATCACACTAATTATTGTTCAGCCTTGTGTGCTTGCAAGTAGAATATCCACACTTATATAATGTAAGCCTGGGATGGACTCAGGGACACCTTATCTAGCATACATGAGATCACTGCCTTGTTGAAGAAGATCAAAGCACAGTGGAAAACTACGCCTACTTGAACCCTTGAAAAGCAGGCGAGAACAGCAAGTTAGAGCTCACATGCTCCTGCTAACAAGAACTTTCTCCCGCCCTGCGGTGCCTGCGTCCCCTGCTTGTATCCCTCTGCCCGGGCGTTGCTGCGGAGCCTCCCCGATTTGCGAGGTATTGAGATTAAACTTGTTCTTTG
>NW_009648052.1:56610-66773 GCF_000708025.1 Charadrius vociferus
CAGGCTGCCCAGAGAGGTGGTGGAGTCTCCCACTCTGGAGACATTCAAAACCCGCCTGGACGCTGTCCTGTGCAACGTGCTGTAGGTGACCCTGCTCTGGCAGGAGGGTTGGACTAGATGATCTCCAAAGGTCCCTTCCAACCCTAACCATTCTGTGAATTCTGTGAAAGTGGTGGCTTGGCTCAGCTCCGCAATCCTTTCTGAGCGTTGAGGGCTTGCAGCAAGTGATACAAGTGTTATAAAAAGAATAGTATCTGTATGAAAACTGATCTGAGCACCTTTGCGCTGCAATGAAGGGTTCTCTCACTGCAGAAATCTGGGACATCACTTGCAAAAAGGAAAGGAGAAGAAATAAAGGTTATTTTGAGCTAAATACTCACACAGGAATGTAATTCACTGCACGCCGTTGCTCACTTTCCTCCGGTTTACTTAAGCACTGCAGTCATGGTTTGCAACAAATGCACTGCAGGGAGAAGAGATGGCTTTTATTTTCGCAGCTCTCTCTTTTTCTCTCCCTCTTACTGATCATATTGAATCATCAGGGTGTGAAATATAATAAAGCACTGTACCATTCAATCTGTTGGCCGTACCTTACAAGTGTACTCCAGGTAAATATCCCGTTGGCTGGTGAAAAATGGGCTTACCTGAAACAGATGACTTTGATGAACTTCGGTAGCTGAGCCTCTATCACTCTTTTCCAATCGGCTTTCCCCCCCAAACCAGGGTACCCAACACAAATTTGTCTTACTGAAGGAAAGATATCCTCTAATTCACTTTGTTCCCAGCGTCTTGCCCCCTCGCTGATGCCTTCACTTCGTCTGGCATTTCATAAAAGTATAAATGGCAGGGCTTGTCATCCCTTCCACTGGGCATCTTTGGGAAAGAAATTAATTATTTACCAGCCTATCGCATGCCCCACTGCTTTGATAAAAGCGGAAAATAACTAAAACTGGAAATGTATTACAAGGTGCTGCAGCAGCAGGTATAGATAGGATCACAGCAAAAGCTTCTGCTTCCCACCACCGCCCTCCCCAAGCGGTCCCTGCTCATCGCCAAGCAAGCAGAAGGGACTAACAGCAGAAACAAAGCAAACACATATGCAGATGAGATTCCTGTACCTGAAAGGGCTTTCATTGCTCACCATTTTAATTTTAGATAAGTGCCAAATGCCTCTTTACTCTCAAAGAGAAGGATGCCTAGAAGATTAAGTCCTGCCTGACTAGTAATAATACAGGGAAGCCATTCCAGGGTGTTTGGAGGTTTTTTTCTTCTGTAGTGGTTTTCTTGTTTCTAATTTTATTCATTTGTTTTTTATTCCTTTCTTGGGACAGAACTCTGAAGGGGAGCAGGGAAAGGCCAGGAGACGTTTCGGAGGTGCTTTGGGTCAGAGAGATGCTGTTGCATGCAGTGGCATTGGCTGGATCCTCAGTGGAAGGGTCACATCTTGCTCCTTCTGCAAGCTCAGCAAGTGTAGGCTAGGGTGTAGAATAAGGCACTTCTCCCACTCTTTTCCCCAACAACTCATTTGGGTGAACGCCACGCTGTGATTGCCTGAGCAAGGCTGTGATTTTGGGAATACAGGAGGTTGTTTCCTTTTTTTTTTTTTTTTATATATATATCTGCTTGAACAGTTAAAAAACCCACACACATTACAAGAGGGATTGGCTTTTCAAGTGGTAGGAAATGACCCTTCCACTGAAGAACCTTTTTGTGCATCATTAATTGTCATTTGCAGTAGCATGTACTGCTTTTCCTCTTTAAATGAGTTACAAAGGTTAACTACTTCATCCTTAGAGGCCTTCAACAGGGATATATGTAATATTCCCTTTTGTCAACTGGAGAAGGTGAAGGTGATGAAGAGATCTGTCCACAATCATGAAACCAAGAATTTTAAACCCTTGAGTAACTGCACTGATAATAATTCCCACCCTGACTCTGTGACTGTATTTCCCTCTGAACGCTGTTTTGGTGCTGTCAGATCTCATCTCCAGCAGAATAAATAGATTTTATGAATTTTACTTGTGGATCTGTCTCTCCCACATGAATAAGAGAAGAAACTTGAAGCTGCAAGTACTTGAGTTTGCTTCTTTCCCAGACTGGAAGCTTTGGGACACTGGGGTGAATTTTCCCTGGTGATGCAGAGATGCTAAGGGAACTTGACAGGTTAGGAGACCCTTTTTTCCCCCCCTTTTCTGAATTTGCAAACAACCAAAGGCTGTTTCACTAAGTGGTTGAAAAGGCAGAGCAATGAGGCTGTCAGTGGGACTCCACATGAGTTTGTGCATGAAGAGAGCAAGTTACTTCGGAAGATACAGCAAAGGCAGGAGGCCAAAGGATGCCCAGAGAACTTCCTAAAATCATCAGAGCATAAGCAAGATTATTACATCTACTTAAAAGTTAAGTGAAGTGATCTGTAAGGTGGCCAGAGACCATATTTCCCGTCCCTTTATAAACTTGTGCAAAGCCCCAGTAGACACAAACCATTAAACAGTGCTTCCCCAGGACCAGCAACAACCTTACTAATCGCAGAAACCTTCCTTCTCACTGAATCCAGTGCCTTCATGAGTGTACCTCAACATCTTCCTTTGTTTCTTATTGTTTTTCATTCTGCAAAGCAATGGGTGGGGAAAAGAAGCCCTTCACTCACCACAAACTCTATTCAGACTTGAATGATTACAGCAAAACTGTGTTCTGGTTTAGTTTTTTTTTTCCTCCAGCCATCAGGGAATGTATTAATCTGAAACCATAGCCCAATCTAGGATATGTTTAAAAAGTCTTCAGAGCAGAATTGCACTAATGATCTGTGCCTCAGCTTTTGTTTCAAGCTGGGTTTTATTTGTGTCTTCCTCCTTCTTTATTCTTTTTTTCTAAATGGTACCACCAAGTAGTAAAAGCATCGTCCCTGTTTGAGATGCATGCAAAATAAACAATTGAAGGAAAGTAGCACATAAATTTATCAAGCATTAAAGCTATATATAATTTAAATATGTATAAAATTATTCAGTATATCGATTAGAAAATGGGCTGTTGACCATTTAAAGGCAGCAATCAATTTCATAGTTCACAGGTCAGGTCAAGTTTCGTTCTAATGATCTAAAAAAGCAAATATCATTAGGAGATAATGAACTCCACAGGATTACAGATGTGATCTATAGCTCTGTTGTGGCACAAGACCCAGCAAATGAGAGAGGGCATCATCTGAAGTGCCCTGGCCTCCACAGACTAAAACCATGTTTTTATATCTTGGCAAGGTGTCAATTTATGATGTAATCAAAGGCAGACGATGGAATTACTTTGCTCCTAAAGCACCACATGGTTAGGCTCAATGTCATCAATGAGCAAGAGAGGTAGATCCCCATTAATGTGGTCTACAAAGTTATCTTCCCTATTCTGGTAAGTGAATGTCAAGCATACCCACCCTGTTAATCAAAGGGAGCTCTCTCCCTCCCACCAAGGGGTTGGGTTACACGAGGAAAATACTGCAGGGCTACCATCGTTTTTTTTTTTTTCTGGTGCACTGCTGTACAGCAGAGGAGAGGCTTCCTAAATTTTAGTGGGGAAAGGAAGAAAAAAAATATGTGCATATATAGAGAGGATGAATTTGTTCCCATATCTATGTAATATATGCATATTTGTGTGGGCATGTGTATGGGTAAGCATATTTTCATTGGGACATAGAAGAGAGAGTTAGGCCATTTGAACTTTTAGTAAGAGAAGGAAGGGGCAGTGAGTTTTGAAAAGCCTGGTATATATTTTATGGATATTTAGGTCTTATTTTGTGGAAATTGATGCAACGTGTTTCCTGAGAAGCCATCAGCTTTTAGCCTGGGTCTTAAACATTGAAATCTTCAGTCCATATTTTCTGGACCATATGATCAGTATTTTTGAGTCCCTTCTTCTTGCTTTGCCTCAAAAATTGAATTGAATATCAAATTCATCTAGATTTGGGTTTGGGGTGGGCTGGATTTAAATCCAGTCATCCTCCTATAATATTTATACAATGTTAATCTCCAGCTCTGGTTTGGATGCAGAAGACATTTCACAGTTTCTCAGTGGGTGTCTGAAATGTGAGAAAAGTTTGCAGAAGGACCAGGCAAGATTCCTCTGAGCATCGGTCAGAGGGGAGCAAGGGAAGCAACTCCAGTTTTGACAAGAGGGACATTAGAAAGGTTTTCCACCTTTCACCTTTACTCATGAAGGTGCTTTGAACACACCTGAGCATCTCAAATGGCAGCAAGTGCCTGCATTTCAACAGCTAAGTCCCACTCTAAGTGTTTATGCACTCCTATTGACTGGGCATATGATTTTTCTGTCTTTGTGCAGCACACCAGCCTACATTGCTGCCTTAAGCTTCTTTAAACAGCATTCACTTCCACACTGCTATGTCTTCTCTGCTGTTTCAGTGTTAATGGGCTTACTTGGATTATTAATTTGGCTCATTAGACTTATTTTCTTCTTTAATATGAGTGTGTAAGCACTAAACTTTGATAAATGAGAAAATTGGATAATTGCACAGCATCAGTGCTGTGCTCATAGGAGCCTTCTTAAAAAATGGAAGAGGGAGAAAAACAGATTGAGAGCAGGTAAAACAGAGAAAGAAAAGTAATCCAGTCTGATGCTTGAGAGTCATCATATGCATATAAGAACAAGTCAACTTGGCTGGGATTCAGGCCCATAAAGTAACACCCCAATGCATTCCAACTCAGTTTCTAACTCTCCTCGATGTCAGTGGCAACAACATGTAGACTATGGCTGCAGATTTAGGCTCTAGTTCAGCCCATCACCTAAGTGTATCTTGAGTAAGTAAGCACGGACATACCCACATTAAGTGAGTATCCCACTGCTGAATTGAACATGGTCCAATTCATCATGCAAGGCCAGATTGGACGGGGCTTTGAGCAACCTGGTCTAGTGGGAGGTGTCCCTGCCCATGGCAGGGGGGTTGGAACCAGATGATCTTTAAGCTCCCTTCCAACCTAAACCATCCTATGATTCTGTGTCTTGTACATCCAAAATTCCCATAGACTCTCAAGCAAATGGATAAATGAATAATCAGGCCCAAGGCTTTATGTTTACAAAATTCAGGAATATAAAGGCAACAGTAATCCCATAGGCAGAGAGAAAGCAAGGAAACTGAAGGTGGTAAAAGTACAAGAAAAGATACTTTTCAAAAGTGATCCCTCTATGAATGATCCTACCAAAAATCTTACATACACAAATGTATTTTAGCTTATTTCAGCACAATGGCAAAAACAGTCCTGCGAAGCTGTGCTGTTCATTGCAGTCCTGGATCATTGCTTATCTATTTTAATAGACAAGAAATATAACAGCTAAATTATAATTATATACTGTACACAGCAGTGTTAACACAATAGCATGATGTTTGGTACATTTCCCATCATCTTCTTAGGAGGTACAGCAAGCTGCAGTTTTGTAACAATCTTCTGTTTCTTCACCTCATTAATCTGCCAAAGTGGAGAAAGAGCAATACAAGCAGAGGGAGCCCAGAAATGTACACACATTACTGAATTAACTAGGCATGTAATTAGTGCTCAGGTGCTTAGTCAAGGAAGAAACATGCAGGATTATTTAGATTTGGATTTAATACCCCAAAGTTCGAATAGTGGCGGTACATTGTATGAGCTTTTCAATCAACCACTCCAGCTGCCTTGGAAATAGAGATTTGTGCCCCCTGTTTATGCCTGTGGCATGGTGTTGTTTACTAAGCTTGGTATTATTTATGGGAATATATGAAAGTGTAAGCATGCAGTATGTCATGGTCTGCCCTAGAAATGGGGAGACAGAGCTGGTGCAATGCCAGGAGCATCTCTGTCCACCAAGGAAAAAGGACAGTGGTGCTCACCTCAATACTGGGACCTAGCATGACCCACGATACCTGTAACACCTACATCCTTGTCATGGTTTAACCCCAGCCAGCAACTAGGACCACACTGCTGCCCGCTCACTCCCCCGGTTGGGATGGGGGAGAGAATCAGAAGAGTAAAAGTAAGAAAAAACTCATGAGTTGATATAAAAAGTTTAATAGGTAGAACAAAAGCTGCACATGGGAGCAAAGCAGAACAAGGAATTAATTCCCTGCTCCCCGTTGGCAGGGGGGTGTTCAGCTATGCCCAGGAAAGCAGGGCTCTATCACATGTAATGGTGACTTGGGAAGACAAACACCACTGCTCCAAGCATCCCCCCCTTTCTTCTCCCACCAGCTTTATATACTGAGCATGACACCATATGGTATGGAATATCCTTTTGGTCAATTGGGGTCAGCTGTCCTGGCTGTGTCCCCTCCCAACTTCTTGTGCACCCCTATCCTGCTCACTGGTGGGGTGGTATGAGGAGCAGAAATGTCCTTGACTGCTTAGCAACAACCAAAAACACCAGAGTGCTATCATCAACACTATTTCTCATCCCAAGTCCAAAACATAGCACTACACCAGCTGCTGGCAAGAAAGTCAACTCTATCCCAGCTGAAAACATGACAGTCCTTCTTTCCTGACTTGTGATAAGAAATGCATTGCAGGTGAGGACAAGGTTTGCTTTCTCATGCTCTCGAGGGCTGCTGCTTTGCCAGAGTGAATCATCTCCCTTGCGGTGCCTTCTGATTGACACTACCTGAACATCTCATGTTTAAAGTGCGTTTAGTGTCCATGGGGTCCTGAAGGCAGATGAGTTCTGCTTGTCCCACGGGGCACCCACAACATTTCTGAGATGTCCCATGGGATGGTGGATGTGTGATCCAGCTTGACCTTGGGCTTGCCCTGCTGTGAAGTGCTTTGCAGCACCCTCTGTTTCTAGCTTACATCTGGTGAGCCATTTGCCATCCTAATCCAAACCACGCTGAGTAGAGCTGGCCAAAGTGCATATCCCAATCCACAGAAACTGCCAGAAGCAGGGGAATGATCAACTTTGCCCCATAACTCATCTCCAACCCTTTTCAAGCCCAACATTCACTACTTCCAAGCCATTCCCTCAAATCCATCCCCTCAATCTCCCTATATCTACACCATCCCATTGCAGGCAGGGGGTTTTCATGCATTTTCATGCTGGTCTGGATAAGCAAAGCAAGAGGCTAGATTGCAAATGGTAGCCTTGAGTGACATTTATCTAAACGCCACCAAGAAGCAGAGATAAGGGAATGAGGCACATTCATGTACATCGGCTCGCTAGGGTTATTTGCTGCTTATAGCTGAATGAGAGAGAGGGATCCCTGGAACACCAGCACGATGATAACATTGTGATGAAAATATTTTCTGTATTGCTTTTCATTGAAATATTGTCCCTTGGCAGGAAGCAGATTGGTAACATCAGTGAGAAGAAGTAGAATGGGTCTTAACATCCTATAAACTCATCACGGCAAAATCAGGCCATGATGTATTAGGCAAATAGCCCTTGTGCTTAATTTTGATAGCTCAGGGGAAGATTTGGCTAGAATAGTATAGGAAATATACACATGTGCAATGCTGAGTTTGTGAGAGCAAGCTTTTTTAATGCAGAAGACCTCCAAGATTGTCAGGAAAATAAGGTAGAATCCATGAAAAAGAATAGCTTAAATATTTCTCCCACAAAATTACTATTTTCCTAGATGCATGAATAGGAAACTTCAGGGGTTTGTTCTCACTCCACAGCTGGGAATTCAGTTACATAGTCGGGAAAAGTTCTGTTAATGCCAAATCTCAAAAAAAACTTTAATCCATGCAGACCTTCTCTGGTGCAGGATTTGTTACAGGGTTATGACTTCCACGTGCATTAGATGATCTGCGCGCACACACACAAACTTGTACATGTATTTATTGTCCATAATGACCTGATAAAAATCCTTTAAAGCAGATAGATTAAATAAAGCCTAAATAAAAGAATATTTTATATGAACATGGCTAAATTTCCACAAGCTATAACTTGGTTTACAATCATGGGAAAGCTAATTTCCTTCACCTGTCTCATATTAAAAATAATATTTCAGCTGAAGTAAGGTCTTATTTTTATTTCTTATGCAGACATGAGGCAGTGGGGGGCTCACAGGGTGTAATTCCAGGGCAAAATCCCTGCCTCATGCTTATACTCTTGAATCTTGTCTCCTCTGCTGGTAAAACAAGCAGGATTAGCACACGATAAGACCAGTGAAAATAGTAATTACACTGGCTATGAGCAAACTGCAGAACCACGGAACAAATCCCCAAACAATTATTAAAATGGCTCAATGCATTACACAAATTGGAAAAGACTGAAGACTGGGACATTTTGGGAGGGGCAAAGGGAGGTAAGACACATTATTTAAGTGTTCTTGTAAACCTTCTAAGATATTAATGTTGCAAAGCTTCTTATGAATATTTAAGAACATAAAATGGAGATACTCCTCAGCCCAGCATTACCACAGAAGCCTGTTGAGTACACTTAAGAAGGCAATATCTGACATCCGTGACAGATTTAAACATGATAAGGCAAGGGTGGTGTTTATAGCTGAAAAGTGCATGCAAACTAGTTAAATATTGCTGCAGTTAGATCTGTTATAGTTATTTTTATGTATTGATATACTCATTTATATAATTTCCTTAAAGACGCCACTTTGCCTCCAGGTGCCTGTACTTTTGGCAGCACTTTTTAAAAAAGAATTATTACTGAATTATTTGATGTTTTCTGAAGAAAGGACAGGTACCTTAGTGCTGAGAAGGAAATTAGCTTTATTTCTTGGTCTTTAAGCAGATGTCTGGGAGATATTCCCTAAAGTTGGTATCTGACACAGATCAGTTTTTACTAGGATTAGTTTCAACAAAACTTTTCATGGGAAATGTTTTTACTTAGGTAAAAGGGATGGGTGCAGAAATCTTTTCTTCAGAGATGCCATAAAGTTTATAAAATTTAAGACAAAAAGTTTTCACCTCAGAGTTGATTTTTTTCCTCAGTTCTTAGTGAAAATATTTGAATTAATCAAGTTTAGTCTTTGGTTAATTTTCTTCCCTTTAGTCAGTATCTTCCCTTAAAAAAAACCCCAACATTTTTCTAACTAACTGTGATATTCATTGTGTCTGTTCAAAGTGTCTAATTCTCTGTGTCTATTCAAAATAGCCACCAGGATATTCCTGTTATTAGAAACTGATCAAAACTTTTGTGATTATGGAGATTTTTATATTCCCTCCAGCAAAAGTGATTCTAACTGTCCATGGAAAATTGAATTACTTTATTTTTAATGCAAAACCACCTCAAAACAAAACTAAAGAATCAAAATCAGATGTGGCCTCTGAAAAAGAGCAAAAAGAACAATAAAGCTGTTGTATTTTACAGGAAACTTGACTGTAAGAGAGCTTTATAAAGAGCAGATGGCTCCCATACAGAAGAGGCTGAGCAATCTGAGCAAGCAATAATCAACACGAAAAAGCAAAGCTGGGTTTGACACACAGGGAAATTTAAGACGCTGAAATTAAAAGATATATTGGAATGTACTGTAAAGAAAAAAAGAAATGTCTCTGTTTTGGTTGTTTGGGTCTTGGTAGCTTGTCAGGTTGACAGGAATATTTAAGTGGTGAAAATATTCTCGGTGATGGATCATATCTGATACCCATACAAGTCATGGGATCTCAGGGTTCTGCTTTTATTTTTTTATCACCTGTGCATATACAAAAGAGAGATGACTACTAAGGAGTTGTGGCCCTGGTGCTCTCATCGGGATACGGATGTGTTGTCACCAGAGATCATCTCTCTCGTGCATGGCTACTCCAATCATGAACACTTCTGTCTCTATGAGGTATCAATTTCTTGCTGTAGAAGGACATTGATAATAGAAGTAGTTTTCTTCAGTATTAAATATCTTAGTGAGAATGTAATGTTAGAGCTGTTTGGTTCAGATTTTGCCCTTAAAAAAGTCTGGAAATTGCAGAAAACTTCATCTTGTCTTTTTTCTCAGTGGTTCTCTTGTACAGATCCATTCAGCTACCAACTAGAAATATCTTAATGGGTTCTATTTATTGAAATTTTCAAGTATTTTTCTAAGGATCCAAGCAATTTCCAGGTGCCAGCAGGGAGATCGCATGCACAATTATTGTATACACAAAGCGAGAGAAGACCAAGCTAGTTTCACAGTGCTCTGGTTCCACATATTAACTGCAGAATTCCCTGCATGTGGACCTCTGGCAGAGGTCTCGCGATTGCTTGTC
>NW_009648053.1:0-1466 GCF_000708025.1 Charadrius vociferus
TGCACTTGGGAGCTGCCGAGAGTAAAATAAGTTGTGTTTGGTGTTTTGACTCCTTTTGAAAGAAGACAGTGTCAAAGTTGATAGCTCATTTGAAGGGGTTCCAGGAGGCAGTGAGGATCAGCATCACTTTTCCCAGCTGGCCCTTTTGGTTTGGGAGCAGTGGGGGATGGTTGTGGTTTTTGCACTTGGGAGCTGCCGAGAGTGAAAAAAGTTGGTTTTGCTGTTTTGAGTCCTTTTGAAAGAAGACAGGCCCAAAGTTGATAGCTGATTTGAAGGGGTTCCAGGAGGCAGTGAGGATCAGCATCACTTTTCGCAGCTGGCCCTTTTGGTTTGGGAGCAGTGGGGGATGGGTGCTGGTTTTGCACTATAGAGCTGCCGAGAGTGAAAAAAGTTGGTTTTTAAGTTTTGATTCTTTTTTAAAGAAGACAGTGCCAAAGTTGATAGCTCATTTGAAGGGGTTCCAGGAGGCAGTGAGGATCAGCATCACTTTTCCCAGCTGGCCCTTTTGGTTTGGGAGCAGTAGGGGATGGTTGCTGTTTTTGCACTTGAGAGGACCCGAGAGTAAAAAAATTTGGTTTTGCTGTTTTGAGTCCTTTTGAAAGAAGACAGTGCCAAAGTTGATAGCTGATTTGAAGGGGTTCCAGGAGGCAGTGAGGATCAGCATCACTTTTCCCAGCTGGCCCTTTTGATTTGGGAGCATTGGGGGATGATTGCTGTTTTTGCCCTTGAGAGGTGCCGAGAGTAAAAAAAGTTGGTTTTGCTTTTTTGAGTCCTTTTGAAAGAAGACAGTGCCAAAATTGATAGCTCATTTGACGGGGTTCCTGGAGGCAGTAAGGATCAGCATCTCTTTTCCCAGCTGGCACTTTTGGTTAGATGTCAGTGGGGCATGTTTGGTGTTTTTTCACCATAGAGCTGTGCAGAGTGAAAAAGAGGTGGTTTTTTTTTGTTTTGAGTCCTTAAGAAGGAAGAGAGTGCCAATGTTCATAGGGCATTTGAAGGAGTTCCAGGAGGCAGTGAGGATAAGCATCACTTTTCCCAGCTGGCATATTTCGTAGGGAGCAGTGTCCTCAGTGTCAGTACTGCGTCTAGTCGTGTTCAATATATTGATCAATGACCTGGATGAAGGGGCGGAGTGTACCATCACCAAGTTTACTCATTACAGAAAACTGGGAGGATTGGCTGACACGATAGAATGCTTTGCCGCCTTACAGCGTGAACTGGACAGCCTGGAGAGTTGGGCAGGGAGAAACCTTATGAAATTCAACAAGGGCAAATGCAGGATACTGCATCTTGGGGAGGAATAACCCTGTGCATCAATAGATATTTAGGGGTGACCTCCTGGAAAGCAGCCCTTTGGATATGGTCCTGAGAATCCTGGTGGACAACAGGATGACCATGAGCCTGCAATGTGGCCTGGCGGCCAAGAAGGCGAATGGCATCCTGGGGTGCATCAAGAAGAGTGTGGC
>NW_009648053.1:1478-20919 GCF_000708025.1 Charadrius vociferus
GTCATCCTCCCCCTCTACTCTGCCCTGGTGAGACCGCATCTGGAGTATTGTGCCCACTTCTGGGCTCCCCAGTTCAAGAAAGACAGGGAACTGCTGGAGAGGGTCCAGCAAAGGGCAACAAAGATGATTAGGGGATTAGAACATCTCTCTTATGAGGAAAGGCTGAGGGACTTGGGTCTCTTTAGTTTAGAGAAAAGAAGTTTGAGGGGGGATCTTATTAATGCTTACCAATACTTAAAGGGAGTGTGCCAGGGGGATGGGAGCAGTCTTTTTTCAGTGGTGCCCAGTGACAGGACAAGAGGTAACGGGCACAAACTTGAACATAGGATGTTCCATCTTAACATGAGGAGGAACTTCTTTACTTTGAGGGTAGTGGAGCACTGGAACAGGCTGCCCAGAGAGGTTGTGAAGTCTCCCACTCTGGAGACATTCAAAACCTGCCTGGACGCTGTCCTGTGATACATTTTGTAGGTGACCCTGCTCTGGCGGGGGGGGTTGGACTAGATGATCTCCAGAGGTCCCTTCCAACCCTGACATTTCTGTGATTCTGAGATTAATTCTCAAAACAATCTTTTTCTGTTGCTGCTCAGCCGGACTGCAAAAGAGCAAAGCTCCAGCCATTGCTCCCACACCAAGGGTGCCAGGAGGCTCTACTGCCTTCCCTTGGTCAACTAGATGGGTGACCTTGTTGTGAAAGGAAGTTAAGTTAGTTAAGCAGGACTTTTCCCTCATGAAGCCATGTTGGCTATGACCAATGACTGCAACTGTTTTGCAATAACTCCGAGAATAATCTTCTCCATAATTTTACCAGGAAGTGACATGAGAGTGAGAGGGCTCTAATTACCAGGGTCTTCCTTCTTACCCCTCTTGAAAACTGGGACAACATTTGCCAGATTGCAGTCAACTGGGACTGGTCTAGACTTTAAAGATCATTGGAAAATACTGGAGAGAAGTTCCATGATGACATTGGCCAGTTCTTTACATACTATGCTATGAATCCCTTTGGGCCCTATAGACTCATGTGCATCCAACCGGAGCTGCAAGTTTTGAACAAGTTCAGAGTTGTCTGGGAGTTTATCCTCCTCCCCATCATAGTCTTCCAACAAAGGGCCCCTGGGAGGTGGCGGGGGGTGTCACAGGGCAACATTGTCGGTGTTAAGGACAGATTAGAACAAGATATTATAAGTCCCTGATTTGTCTATGTCCTTATTTGTGGGGTGACCAATCTCATCAAGCAATGGACAAATGCTATCTTTTATCCTCCTCTTGCCATTAACATATTTATAAAGCCTTTTTTGTTGTCCTTCACAGTACTGGCCAGCTTGAACTCTAATCAAGATTTAGGTGCAGGTATTTTCTCCCTACAGTAGCTAGCAGCACCTCTGTAGTCTTCCTGTTTCACCTGTCCTTGTTTCTTGTGTCCATACTCTCTCCTTTTCCACCTAAGTTCTAGAAGAAGATCCTAGCTCATCCAAGCCAGCCTTCTGCCCTGCTTGCTTGACTTCAGAGACTCTGGAATTGCCTCTCCTGCACTCTTAAAAGATGGTTTTTAAGAAGTAACCAGCAATATCTTCAAACACAGATTCCCTGAGGACCTTAGCAACTAGTGCCTTTAGCAACCCAAAGTCTTGTCTCCCCATATCCAGGGTTGGAATTTTACTGGCAGTTTGGTAGAGTATTTTTTTAATCAAGTGTTATACTTATCAAGAAAGAGTAAATAAGCACAGTATTATAATTACTTTAAAAGGTTATGAAAGTCACATCGATGAAATCTATATTACTACCCTAACTGTCACAGGATTTCACTCCACTGCAGCTCAGAGGGATCTGCCTTAATCCCTAAAATATAAATAATAAGAAAGTTGTTACACTTTGATTTTTGAACCTGCAGCATGTGCATAAAACTAATTGTCTCCAAAGGCACACTTAGGACCATTTGCGAAAAAGAAAAAAAGTAAATAAAAAAATGTGGCTTGAGTTTTGTAGGACTTTCTGACTGCTGAGCTATTGATTTAATATATTTTTGCTGATGTGCTTATGTTGGTCAAAATTTGTATCTACAAAACTGTTCCTAAAGAATTTGCAATGATGAGCTTTATTATAAGTTCACAGGAAATACTGTATTCTTTAAATTGCTGCTCTTTACAGCTTCTGTTGAAACATCCTCACTTCACCAACTTATCTGACTATTTTCTGTTTACGAAATATTTTGACTTGTGTTTTAGCATTGGAAATTTCTCTGGTTTTATGATTTCAGCAAAACCATCTTATGTTCATTACTTTCTCTGTAAAAACTGGTGATTTGGTAGAAGCTGTGCACTTTATGAGCTATCATTATATATACAGCATATTAAGTTTATACTGGGAACAGGGAGATGACAAACATCATAAAATTCTCTATCTTAGCCAATTTCAATCTGGTGCCTTCCTTCCTATTTGAAATTTTAAGTAATGTATTTCTCTGCAGAGCAAAATGTCTTAACTGTCTGGTTTTCTAGACTTTATATATGACAAGTTAGTGATGTGACTCTCATTGCTGAGGAGGAACAGAGGCTGTGGGGCAAGGCAAGCACTGCCTGGATGACTTCTTTCTCCTTCTCCTCAAACCCAAGACACAGTAAGAGACAACTTGTAAACTCCCTGAAACAAAGACTGAGAAAAGCAGCCTGAGGAGAGGTGGGAGGCCCTCTGAGCCTCACTGAGGAATGTCTCAAACACTCGCAATTACCTTGAAATATAGCTATAGTCATGGTGGTGGATAATGCAGAACTTCTGCTCAAAGAACTGATAAAGCTAGCACTTGCTTATCGCTTGTGTGACTCAGGTGAGAAGAAAACTCATCTGAATAACACAGGATGCATCTGACGGGGCAGTCTTGTGAAGACAGAAATTTCTGCTCAATTTGTGAAGCTTGTTAGTTCTCTGTTTTCACGGCCATTGTGTTCGATAAATGACTTTGCTTCATTGTCTGTGAAATTCACATTAAAATTGACACCCCTGCATATGCTAATGAAGACCAAGGAGATCATGCTAAATATATTATGACTATAGCACTTGTCTGTCCACCCAAATCATGCTACATGTCACCTGGGGGGGGGTGAACCTGAGATGAAACTGCCGCTATAGCCGTAGGGCAGGTTGTACTGATACAGCAAACATAGAAGGGGAAAAGAAGTGCTGCTAGAGAGCTTTTTCACCCTGGGAGATTTTACACAATGGAGTGCTCCTATGAACCAGTGATTCCTTCTTGGCTGGAACAACACTGGAACCAGGACTAGTGAGGTCTTTATGTCTGTCTCTCTCCCTCTGTTTCTCTTTTCCCTTAGAACTGTTCAGTGTTGCAAGTCATACCTCACCAATTGCTGTAATTTGTTTTACTGCTCATCATAATTTGTTATATATCTAACTAATTATCATGGACCTAGTTAAAATGTGTATCAATCACTGTGGGAATCTGATAAAAGTTTTTGTTTGGACCTTGAGAGTTGTCACACCTTAGTCCACACTGCTGCGGATCTGCGAATCTGAGTCACTTCTGACCCTCTTTTCTGAGTGTGGTGTGACAAACACAAAATAAGGACAAAGGCCATTCTTGGTTTTATGCAGACTAGAAAATATATCAAAGAAAGAAATATTAGTGCTTCCTATAGAGCTGTGGCATTAACTGCATGTGAGGCATTGTCTACAGGATGCAAAGAGAGAAATTAGACCTGATTGAGAAATGTTCTGAGCTTTGCCAGAAGTAAAAAGCTTCATTAAGCAGGGCTTAATAAGACCAGAATCAGGTTGGATCTGCAGAGCACCCCAGAGAGCAGGGGAGAGGTACTGGCTAGTGCACAGGGTTGTGTCTCCACTCAAGCTACAAGTCTTCTCTGTAGTGCTGCTGCACATTGGCTCCACTAGGAAAAGTACATTAATATGTTTATTGTAAGACTTCTCCTAAATATGACCTTATTAAAACTTCCTGGACAGGAACTGTTCCATGAAAAGTGTAGAAGGGAAAAAAATTTCTAATTGAGGGAAAGGGTAGAAAAATATAAAGAAAGGACTCAAACTCCAAAAGGAAAATAAAAATACTTCAGTCCTTTTGTCCTAAAGCCCTGGAAGCTTTTGTCTGTTTATGATTTTTGTGAGACTGAGAATGGCAGAATGATAGAATGATTCCTTGTCTTTTGGGATCACACAGAATCACAGAATTTTCAGAGTTGGAAGGGACCTCTAGAGATCATCTAGTCCAACTCCACTGCTAAAGAAGGATTGCCTAGAGCACATTACTCAGGACTGCATCCAGGCGGGTCTTGAAAATCTCCAGAGAAGGAGACTCCACAACCTCCCTGGGCAGCCTGTTCCAGTGCTCTGTCACCCTAACTGTAAAGAAGTTTTTTCGTGTGTTGGAACGGAACTTCCTATGTTCCAACTTGCACCCATTGCCTCTTGTCTTGTCACTGGGAACCACCGAGAACAGTGTCGCTCCATCCTCCTTCAACCCCCCCTTTAGATATTTGTAAGTAATAATAAGGTCTCCCCTCAGCCTTCTTTTCTCCAGGCTAAAGAGTTCCAGCTCTGTCAGCCTTTCTTCATAAGGGAGATAGACCATGGACACTATAATATGCTGTAAGCTAGTGCACAAGAGCAACTTAGGGTCTTTTGCAACCTGGAAATGCATGCCTGTTACAGAGGTATAATGGTAATGGTGTAATTTAAAAAAGGTAGAATGTATTTCGGAAGGTAGAACTTCTCACTAAGCAAGAATAAAAAGCTGTAAAAAGATTGCAAGGCCTTATGAAACAGGACACTTTCTATAAACGATACATGCCTTGCTGATGAATATACTCTTGAAGAACAGAAGGCTGCTAACAAGGGAACATCCCTCCTCAGAACATGCCAAAACCGGCTGGAAAGTAGATAGCTGATGGAAGAAGCAGGAAGTCAACAAAGGTTTGCAGAAACTGGGGGGAAAGTAAAGGCGACGGTGGGAGATTGCGACAACTGACTCCATTAGAGACTGAACAGAACTACCCCCCACACTGTACTGGAGCATGTGCACATCAATTAAAAGAAACTGTAGCTTTAAATGAAAGTGAGAGACTGTACTAACCAGTAGAAGTTGTTAAGATACAGTACTAACTAATAATTATAATTAATAATTATAATTAAGGGTGTGTATTTCTCTGTTTTGAACCATATAAACATTCCATTGAGTTTGTAGGCTGGTGTGCCAGCTTTCCTTTACCACCTAGCAGCCATCTCTACACAGAAATGATTGAAATAAATCCCGCTGCTCTGTGTGTATATTGGCATCTTGCACACTGGGTAAACAATCCACTTCGTAACAACAGTAAATCAGCACAAGTTTCTAATTTTGAATGGCGCCTCTAGGTTTTGAAATGTTGAGCTGGCCTGGATGAAAGCAATATCTGCCACTGGTTGTGTTACTCTGCTGGTTTGTGATGGGCTGCAGAACTTTTTTTCTAGGACAGAAAGCTGATCAGTGAATGGCACCAAGGTAAGCATGGCAAGAATCAAACCTCAAGCCAGCATGTGTCTTTCTCAAATGGAGGCCAGCGAGAGCTCTGACCTCACTGATTTAAGAAAGAAATAAGTGGGAGCTATAAAAGAGGGGAGAGGAGAGGAGAGGAGAGGAGAGGAGAGGAGGGGAGAGGAGGGGACAAGAACCAAAGATATGTGTAGAATAAGTTGAAAAACAGCCTCTCAGTAATGATTTCTCCTAAATTAAGTTTCTAGTCTTTGTCGTTACTTTTCACTGTTAGTTACTTTTCAATGGAGTGTCTTGTTTTGGAAAAGCCTTGATTCATGACTCAGATGGTGTCAGCAGCCCTATTTTTACATGCTAATATTTCTGTCTAATGAAAGTACTGTAGCAATCAGGAGGCTGCTCACTAAGATGCCACAGTGCTTTCTAAGCACCCATAAAATGACACCTGGGTTTTAATTGTGCAGGCTCCAGTTACAGCTTGAAAGCCCATCAAGCACGCATAGATGGGACATCCATTCCCTCCTTCAGAGATGTGATGGCTGCAGGTTGACCATTCACTTTTTGTGACACTGATGGACCTTGGTGCTCAAGCTTTGAATGGTAATACCTCATTTCAAGGGCAGGCATAGAACCACAGAATCCCAGAATACTTTAGGTTGGAAGGCACCTTGAAGATCATCTAGTTCCAACCCCCATGCCGTGGGCAGGGACAACTCCCACTAGACCTGGTTGCTCAAAGCCCCATCCAGCCTGGCCTTGAACACTTCCAAGGATGGAGCTTCCACAACTTCTCTGGGCAACCTGTTCCAGTACCTTACCACCCTCAAAGTGAAGAATCTCTCCCTAATATCTAAACTAAATCTACCCTTTTCAGTTAAAGCCATTCCCCCTCATCCTCTAACTACATGCCCTTGTAAAAAGTCCCTCCCCACCATTGTTCTAGGCCCCTTTCAGATACTGGAAGGCTGCTATAAGGTCTCTCCCGAGTCTTCTCTTCTTCAGGCTGAACTACCCCAGCTCTCTCAGCCTGTCCTCATAGGAGAGGTGCTCCAGCCCTCGGTTCATCTTTGTGGCCCTCCTCTGGACCCGATCCAACAGCTCCATGTCTTTCCTATCTTGGGGGCTCCAGAGCTGGATACAGTACTCCAGGTGGGGTCTCACAAGAACATAGTAGAGGGGAAGAATCACCTCCCTTGACCTGCTACCCATGCTTCTTTTGATGCAGCCTAGGATACAGTTGGCTTTCTGGCCTGCGGTTACACATTGCTGGCTCATGTTGAGCTTCTCATCAATCAGCACCCCCAGCTCCTTCTCCTCAGGGCTGCTCTCAATCCATTCTCCATTCAGCCTGTATTTGCGCTTGGGATTGCCCCAACCCAGATGTAGGACCTTGCACTTGGCCTTGTTGAACTTCATGACGTTGGCATGGACCCATATCTCCAGCGTCTCCATGCCTTTGGATGGCACCCCTTCCCTTCTGCGTGTCTACCTCACCACACAGCTCAGTGTCATTTGCAAACTTGCTGAGGGTGCACTTGATCCCACTGTCTGTGTCACCAACAAAGATGTTGAACGGCACCAGTCCTGGTACCAACCCCTGAGGAACATCACTTGTAACTGCTCTCCACTTGGACATCGAGCTGTTGACCACAATTCTTTGAGTGCAACCATCCAGCCAGTTCTTTATCCACCAAGTGGTCCATCTGTCGAATCCATGTCTCCATTTAAGAGACCAGGATATCGTGTGGAACACTGTCAAACACTTTGCACAAGTCCAGGTAGCTTACGTCACTTGATATTCCCTTGTCCACTGCCGCTGTAACCCCTTCATAGAAGACCACCAAATTTGTCAGGCATGACTTGCTGTTGGTGAAGCCATTGCTGCTAGCAATCACCTCCTTATTTTCCACGTGCTTTAGCAGAGTTTCCAGGAAGATCTGCTCCATGATCTTGCCAGGCACAGAGGTGAGACTGACTGGCCTGTAGTTCCCTGGGTCTTCCTTCTTTCCTTTTTTGAAAATAGGTGTCATGTTACCCCTTTTCTATTCTGAAGAACCCTTACCAGACTGCCACGACTTCTCAAATATGATGGATAGTGGCTTAGCAACTTCATCTGCCAGTTCCCTCAGGATCCACGGATGCATCTCATCAGGTCCCATGGACTCGCGCACCTTCATGTTCCTCAGGTCGTCTTGTACTTGATCTTCACCTACAGTGGGTGGTTCTTCATTTTCCCAGTCCTTGCCTTTGCCTTCTGCATCATGGGTAGCGTGGCTGCAGTCCTTGCCAGTGAAGACTGAGGTAAAAAAGTCGTTGAGTACCTTGGCATTGTCTCTATCCCGGTTGACCAGCTCTTCCATTTCCTTCTGGAGAGGGCCCACATTTTCCTTAGTCTTTCTTTTCTCGCTGACATACTTATAGAAGGATTTTTTGTTTGTCTTGATGTGCCTGGCCAGATTTAATTCAGTCTGTGCTTTAGCTTGCATAACCTGATCCCTGGCTGCTCGAACAATTCCTCTGTATTCCTCCCAGGCTACCCGCCCCTGTTTCCGCTCCCTATAGGCCTCCTTTTTCCTTTTGATCATGTCCAGGAGCACCTTGTTCATCCACGTAGGCCTCCTGGCTTTTTTGCCTGCCTTCTTCTTTGTTGGGATGCATTGCTCCTGGGCTTGGAGGAGGTGATCCTTGAATAGTAACCAGCTTTCTTGGGTCCTTCTTCCCTCCAGCGCTTCATCCCACGGCACCATACCAAGCAGATTCTTCCAGAGGCCAAAGTCAGCTCTCCTAAAGTCCAGGGTGGTCAGCTTGCTGCACACCATCCTCGCTGCCTCGAGGATCTCAGACTCGACCATTTCATGGTCATTGCAGCTCAGGCTACCCTTGAGCTTGACACTGCCTACCAGCCCCTCCTTGTTGGTAAGGACAAGGTCCAGCATAGCTCCTCTCCTTATTGGCTCCTCTACCACTTGGAGAAGGAAGTTGTTGTCAATACAATCCAGGAACTTCCTGCATTGCCTATGCCCTGCTGCGTTACCCTTCCAACAGATGTTGGTGTGGTTGAAGTTGCCCATGTGGACCAGGGCCTTCAAATGTGATGGCACCCCTATCTGTCTATAGAGGGTCACATCTGCTTGCTCTTCCTCGTCACGTGGTCTGTAGCAGACCCCCACTGTACTGTCCACTGCTCCTGATTTCCCTTTAATCCTAATTCATAAGATCTCAGTCAGCTCTTCACCCATCCCTAGGCCAAGCTCCATGCACTATAGTTGCATGTGCAAGTATTGCAGTTGATCTTATGCAAACAGGAGCAATAAACAGGCTTGGATGGAAGCCCTTTAGAGAGATGTATGTGAACGACTGCCCAAACTTGTTGCTTTAAGGCAATGTGATCCCTATAATTCAGGTGAAAAAGGAAAGTCTCTGAAATAGAGGAAAGTGGCACTTATACTCTTTCCTTATGTCTTGCAGTAAATATTCATGACCTTTTTACATGGATGTTATGATTCAACTAAAGCCTGAGAGCCCAGAAGTAGGAGAAGTTTTTCTACGAATACTAAGTAAAAGAAAGAAAAATGCAAAGATGAAAATCAAGATGTTGTTCATAGTCAAAAAACCTCACATGAAGGATTTTAAATATCTGATTAATTTATCTGGAAAACTGCACTCCAGAAAATGCCCTGCAGTCCAATCTCTTCTTTCTCTGGGCAGGTAATTTTTCCTCATGGGTAAATCACTGTTTGAGCTTCTACAGTTCTTTGTAAGTTGCTTGGGTAAGTAGCATGTGATGGGGACTGACTGTTGCTTGCCCTTTTTGCTGGGGCAATGAGTTGATTGTCGAGCATAACAGCAACTGCTGCTTTGAAATATGCTGCCAAGGTCTGGGGATGAGTAGTGGGAGGAAAGCAAGAGAGTTTGGCAGGAGAGGTGGCTGTGAACGAACCTGTTACGTCCTGCCTCTTCTTGTTTAACCATAGCGCACATACCAGACTGGCACCAATGCTTCTACCTGGGTTGCCCTTCACACAAATCACAAGAACACAACAGGGGAGAATCAGGTCACAAAAAGAGTGGCATATAAATCTAACAAAGACATGGTATCAAGCATGTTCTTAAGAGGCTTTGGCTACTAAGCGTCTCCTTCACCAGATGGATGGATGCTTTCAGGCTGTTTCACTCAGTGGTGGAACTGCTCGTGGTTGGACTGAACTAATGTCTTTAATCATTCTCATGTCCTGAGTCTCCATTATGTTTCTTGTAAATTAGCGATCAGAAATCTAAACTGAACATTCCATATTTTTTTTTGCTAAACCATTTATGTGCTTTTTTTTACTGTTTCCATCTTGAAATGTATCTATACGAAATTTTAGACTAGTTTTGTTTCAAACCAAATGGTTATTGTCCTCTATCTTGATTGTATGATCATAAATTTTAGTATAAACCCTTCTTCTAAGAAACTTTAAATTCTCATTTGCATTTTTTTATTTTCCTCTTCAATTCATTTATACCACAATTTTCCTTTGTTTTTGGAAATGACCAATGTGGATGTGACATTTGAACTTCTATGTAAAATTTTTGACTATGTCATATATTTACCTTAAAGGTAAACAGTAGGCTGTTTCCTTGGCAAAAAGGAAGTCTGCTGATCTCTGCATACCATTTATTGATTTAACACTGAATATAACTGTAATGATTATGAGGTTGAATTCATTGAGTTGTCAATGAATATTCATTTAAAGAAATGCAGGTTGTCTCATAGGACATCTGTGTGATGAAGTTCAAAATTTTTTAGATGAAAAGGTGCTCTGTAATAGTGATTGTAACATAACTAGGCTTAACATCAAATCGACAAATTAGCAAGTACTATGATACCAGGTGGGACCAGATAGTGTTCAGCTAAGAACATCTGGCCTATGCTGCCTTAAGATTGGATGTCTAGATGGTGGCAAATGCAATGCCAATATTTTAGAAAGGCTCTCGGTGGTGGGCTACAAAATACAGGTGTGAGCCCAATGTGTGTATTGGGCAAACTGGTTAGATGGTTTATTAAATGTTAGAACAACTAGCATACGCTCGGGTACACTTGGGCATGGTCAACATAGCTATAATGATGTTAATCCCTGCTTTACAAACTGGGTCATGGGAAGAGACCATTGTTGTTGCACCAGGGTGGAGAAGACTTTCTCAAATCCTTTTTCAAATCTGCCTTCCTTGATAGCAGGCCAGAGGGCAGATAGCAAAGAGCTAGGATAGAAAAACTCTGCCTCTTTCTTCTAATGTAGACTGATGGGGTGAAAGCCCAGTGGAAATAGACGAACTCCTGGTAAAATTATTAATATCCAAGCTTGAGAGGTCTGGCTGAGAAGTGTATCCTAACTGAAATAACATTCCTTTCAACTGAAATCTAGCAGCCTGTGATTGTTTCCGATGTTTCACTTATGAGATAATGGTAGAAGTGCCACTCCTATAGGCTGCGCCAATAGATATCCCTCCATATTGTCACATTATTTACTGTTTGATTTCTTAGAATTAAAGCAGTTAGCAAACTACTTAAGGACTTCATCCTGGCCAGGGATCTATACCTGGCTATGTTAAAATTTAAATTATTTGTTTTATTAATCTCTTTCTTTTGTCTGAAACAGTCTATATATCCCTGTAATGACTTGTCAGAGAACAGGGGAGCAGAGGGGGAGATTTCTCCAAGTGTTCTCTTGCTATGACAATAGTCACTGAACCTTATCCCAAAGTGAAGTTGTTTTCTCAGTGTGCAAGATGCCAATATAGAGTAGAGGTATTTATTTAAATAATTTCTGCACAGAGATGGGTGTTAGGTGGTAATCCACAAAGCTAGCACACAAACTCCCTGGGATATTTATATGGTTAAAAACACAGAAACACACACCCTTAATTATAATTATTGGTTAGATCATATCTTAACAATTTCTCTTGGTTAGTACTAACCAGTAGTACTTATTTAGTACAAGGCATATATTGTTTATACGAAGTGTCCTGTTTCATAAGGCCTTGCAATCTTTTTACAGCTCTTTGCTCTTCCTTGGTGAGAAATTCTACTTTGTAATATACATTCTACCTCTTAACAGCATATTCTACTATTTTCAAAGTACATGAAAACTTCTGTCTGTCCTGCCTTAAATTGTACATGCTTTATTATGGACTTGGAGTCCTCAGATTCTCTGACACTTTGGTGGAAGTGGGATGGACTTACACAAGAGAGGTGGAGAAGAAGGGAGACTTTTTTAAGTCTGGAGAAGTGTCCTAATCTGACATGAGTCATATGCTAATGTAAAAATTGAAAGGACATAGCTGCAGGGGTGTATGTGTCCCTATCACACTTCCACAAAGAGGTAAAATCAGACCATGACTATTATTCACCACGTGAATGTGCAGTGATAAAGGTGATGACCTGAGAAGGCATCTTTGAAAACACCATGATGTCATCTGACAGTGTTCTCAGGAACATTCTCTGAGGTCATTGCCTTCATAACTTGCTGAATCATGATCCGTGAAAATCAAAAGTCTAGAAAATATTGGGACAAGGCAACTGTTCAGCATTGGCAATCTATCCCATAAGCTGGCTCACCATTCTTTCCTGTGGGACACCTGGTCAAAACATATTGCCATAAACCTCTTCTTATTGGAAAGAGGTTTTTTGGTTTTTTTCAGGAAGCTGAGTTGGACACTAGATAAGGTTACTTCATGCATGGAAGTAAACATGACTTAATTCAGCTGTAAATCTACAGTGAGATCTGCCTTTCAGATCCCAAGAAAGGATAAAAGAAGGGTTAAAGTTATTTGCGTGCACTTCAACTAAATGCTTAGTTTTGCCTTTAGGACAAAGTACTTTTTTATCTTTTGTAATGTGTCAGAAAATGAGCAATTGTGTGCACAGATAAGAGGATTGATTTTCCCTGTAACTGAGTTTTCAAAACACAAAACCTCTTGCTCCTCGTTTTCTGATAAAGACAGCAAATACTGTGAAGATAGCAGCAAAACACAGAAGGGTGTATCTGCATTGCATCATTACTTCCTTAACTAGGCTCATCTGCTCATTATCAGTTTGCTTTTTCCACTAAATTAAGTGCAAAGAACGAGGATGAAGTTTTGAGTACATGATGCCTCTATATCTACCTTGTGCTTGCAGAACGGCCTTAATCCACCTAAGGAAAGCATAAGAGGGCAAATTCCAGAAAAGGTTCCCCTCACTCTTGCTGTGAGACACACGGGATGGAACAGCCTCATCAGGAGTGGATGGACCAAACATCTTGAGCTGCCCAAGTCTCAGCAGCTCTGTTTAACAGTGCATTTCCCATTGTGTGAAGAAAGTCTTTTCACTAGTGCCCACTACATCTAGAACAGGTGTAGAGTTTTCCCTTATGTCTTTGCAGAAATCAAACACAGCAGAGCTCTCAGGGAAATAAGCTTTCACGTTTCATCATTTGCTAGAGGGATTTCAAACAACTCTGTATCAGAGCAAGGTTTGAGTTTTTCAAGGAGGAAATACTCTCAGCTCAGTGTCTGCTTGGTGGGGTTGCAGTAATAAAGAGCTGACTTTGTAAAAATAATGCACTGTGAAAACACTGAGGAATGCTTGTGGAGTAAAACGCCCTACATTAGATGCAGGTATTCACGCTGGGAACCAAGAAGTGGAATTGGAGTTTGTCTTCACCTATGGCTTTTCTTTGTGACTCTGACACTTGTAGGTATTTGAAGAGTAAGTTCCAACAAAAGCATGCATCTAATCTAACAGATATTTAGGGAAAGGGGTATGTCAAAATAACGTAGCCATCTGTTAATCCTTCCCAAAAGACTCTTTTACTGAACACAACTCAAATAGTTAATAAAGCTCTATAAGGAGCTGTGGTTTCTCCCAGATGTAGTGTGATCAGACTCATTCTTTGGAATGTAATTAGCAGCTCATTTTCATTTCGGATGAGAACTGAGATTCTACCTCTCCTCTGCCGTTGGCAAAAGTAATCAAAGTAATAAAACAATATGATTGTTAGGAATTTCCCAACAGTTTAGTGCCAGTATGTAGTGACAATAATGAACAACATATACATAGAGAATTGTTGATTGAAAGAGTAAATTCAGCTTTGACTGGTTGTCGTGGCTTGGCCCCAGCCGGGAACAAAGAACCACGCGGCCACTCACGCAACTCCCACAGCTGTGGGCAAAATCAGAAGGAATAAGGCAGAAACTCGTGGGTTGAGATAAAAACAGTTTAACAGAACAGCAAAAGCAAGAGAAAACAGTAACAGTAACACCGGTAAAGGAATATACGAATGCGATTACAGTGCCGCCGCTCCCCGACCGGACCCGCACCACCGCAGCCCGCTCCCAGCCTCTACTTCCTGCCCCCTCCCCTGACTAGCTCCCCCCTCCAAACCTGGGCATGGGTCACATGGCATGGAATACTTGTATCCCCTGCTGGATCCTTGGGAAAATTAACCCCATCTCTGCCGGAACCAGGACACTGGTTTCCATAATTTCTCTGTGATACTTAAATATAATCATTGTAGGAAGAAGATCCTTTATGCAATAGCCACAGAAGCTTGTTTCAAATTGTTGCAAAGTCAGCATTACTACTGAAGTGGTAGTCATTTCCATGGTATGTGGTAACTTTCAGTGAATAATTCATATTCGTTTAGTATCCTTCGATTATTTCTGGCAGAATCAATTTAGGTCAAATGTAGCTGATTTCTACACACTTTTTGGTCCTGTGCCAATAGAAAAGTCCTACAAAAAAGGGCATGCAATAATCTGTCTCAATGGCTTGAAATCATCTTCTGGAGTTCAATGGATGATCATAAAATCCTTCAAGACCCTGTGAAAACTACTGCTAGGTTGTTATTCTGTAGGAAAAAAAACAGCTGTTCTCCTATTTCTGTGGGGATAGATAACATTTTATAGTGCCCTACTGAATTAATCATTCTTAAATTTCACCCTGAAAGACCAATACACTCTGCCAGTTTGTTCATCTCTGGACAGCTCTCTCATCTAGTACACCAAAGGCAGATAAGGGGAGACATAGCTTAGTAATACCAACACGCATATCCCTCTCTCTTCTGTTTCCTTTTCCCTCTTCTCTTACTGTCTGTACAGTATATGGTGGCCCGCAGTCGTGCCACCAAACGCTTTGCAACAGAATTAGATTTTTGAAGTTGCTCAGCTTTGCAAAGTGATGGACAGCCAGAGTTCCACCTCCATCGCCATCATATGCTCTCGGGTCATTTCATACTTGTTTGGAAGTTTTAGTCCAGATTCGACCCTATCCTCAGCTTTGCCAGCCCAAAATGGTAGTTCATCCATTTCTAGAAGCTCCTCAGATTGGAAACAGACAGGGAACTGAATTGGGTTCTGTATTTCTACCTCTCTCTGTCTTCCCCTCCATTCTCTCCCCTTTTCCTGTGTGCTCATTCAGAATCAGATCTGTGCAGGAGCAGTGGGCTGACTTCCCAGTGGTCTGATGTAAGTTGTTCAGCAAGCAGGTCTCCCCAAGTTCCTTTAGGTTTCATGGTTCTCCGTGATAGCTCCTCAGAGTTCCTTTGCCCCGAGTGATGATATCCACCTTCACTGCACTTGTCAGGGCACCCTCCATAGTAGTGTTCACTGCCTATGATGGTGAGCAGCTTTGACAAATCAGTGCCTCTATCACGAGGAGCACCAGTGCTCTCAGATCGTCCTCATTCTTTGTGCTTCAGTGGGCAAATTAGGCAACAGTATCTAAAAATACTGCCTGGAAGTAAGCCATTTTCATTCAGATGCTCCTATGAATCAGACAGGGCCTCATGCCTTTTGTCAGTGGAGACAATTACCCTCTGTAGTACTTATTGTTGACATCTATCTGACCTTTGTTTCTCCACATGAATTTTTCTCTCTCAATAACCTCTCCCACCCTCTTCCTAGTTATTTCTGTTAAAAAAAATCAGCTCTCTGATGCTGCCTTGCTTTGACTCTCATGAGACAGTAGGCTGAAGTAACACTTCAGAGAAATAGGGAGACAAAGGATGTGGTGCTGTATTTTCTGCTACTCACCAGTTCAGTCAGAAATTTGGCATCTGGGAAGTGTGATATATTTTAGTGACATATGTGGAAAGTATATTTTAAAATGGATTAGCTTTTTGGTGTGGTTCCCCCTGCCTTGCTTCAAAAGAGATTGGCTTCATTGTTTTGACTTTCCAAGGCACTTTGCTTGTATGGGTTTCTGTTTTTGCAACCCTTTTCCACACAAATTTACCACTGTTCACACACATATAGAACAACCCATTAAGTTTAGTGCTAATGTTCACATTGATGTTGTTAGGATACTACCAGAGGTGGACATAAATCCACACTTTGAAGTGTTCCTACTGCTGTAGTGAAGTTCAGCGACATAGATGGCAAAAAACCCAGCATTTTTTTAAAAAGGAGTACTTTGTGCACATCTGTGTTCAGGTGGTGGGAAAGAAATCCTGAAAAAATTGAAATGTTGCTTTAATAATAGCATAATTGAGAGTGAGACATGCTGACGCTGCTGGAATGTTTATATTTGGATGAGACAAGGATGGGGTGTCGGGCATGTGGAGAATCAGCTTGTTACTTTATTAGGACGTATAACCATGCATAACCACCTATTTTAATAATTGCAGAGGAGTAGCTAAGCTGCAAGCCAAGCAGGTTGTCTTGCCATTTCTTCCAGTATTACCGGAGAAACTAGCAGACACTCAGTGCATCTGCTTTAGCTGTTCTACAACTGCTAAATGCAGCACTACAGAGATTTGGTGATATCAAGTAGTGGTAACAGAAAAGGAGAGTTGTAACGATCAAGTCTCCCTCCACCACTGGATTTCAGCTAATACCGTGTACTGCCGAATCTTAAGGGACATTCATGTTCTGCATAGCTCAGGGGAGAACTGGCTTCATCACTGCTCTGTATTTGTGGGGCTTCTTGAACTCTTTCTCTGAGGGCTGTTTTTTAGGAGATTTTTTTTTTTTTAATAGGAAGTCCCTACTTCCCCCCACCCCCAAGTCCCCTCTTCCCCCCCCCCCCAAAAAAAAAAAAAAAAAAAGCAGCAGATTTGTGCTACAAAATATTTTGTGTTTATCTTCACCCCCCTCCTGCCCTGGGTGATTTTCTCCTTCATGTACCACTCTTCCTCTGTTGTCCCAAGCACTCTGTACTTTCCATCAGAGACAAAAAACCTTCATAAAGGAAAGGATGATTCCATCACTTAAAGTGAAGAAAACATTGGTGGGTTGTTTTTTTTCTTAGCTGCGTATTTGGAAATGGATGAATAACCTCAACCCAAATGATTCAACTTCCTCACCCAAAACAAGCAGTCTCAGACGTTTGCCCTGAAAAATATTCACGAGATGCTTTAAGTTTGATGAAGCTGTAAACAGTTCAAAGCAGGTTTATGACGGGATTTTTCAGGCAGATTGTCCTATTATAGATACAGCATTTATCATTGTAACATTATAAAAATATTTAGAGAGGAGACTAGAGGTGCACTGGAGAGAGAAGTTCTCCCCTTTCTTCAAGAACATCAACTCTTTCTGCATTTGCATACTAACCTCATGTGCTCATGGTAGAGCCTGAAGCTTAATGTCTTTCCTCAAGACATGTGGGGCAGAGTTTTTTGAACACAGACTTTGCCTGCCAGGCTGATTCTCCTTTTCTTTAACCCTCTGTAAACTATTCTTCTGTACAGAACATGGTGTACGTGGGATGGAGCCAAAGAAAGACAATCTGTGATCAGGAAAAACCAAGATCCATGCACCAAAGGAAGTGGAAATGCAGGCCAATGGGAATAGAGCAGATATGAACATTTCTTTTTTGTCTTATTTTTGTGGGTGGTGTATTATGGTGCAGGGATTTTTCAGTCTTCAGTCATTTAAAACCGGAGCAGACCAAGTCTGTTTGTGCCTCAAATTTCCCCCACAACCTTCTAACCAAACATCTACAACTTGAAATAATTTTTATTCATTATAACTTTGATTAGCCATGCTAATTTCTTAAATAAGGCAACTTTTAAGAAAAAAAAAATACAGATTTTTTTTTTAATTAATCTGTATTTTTAATTTTTTTTTCTAGTAATTTCCTCTGTTAAAGCTGAGACATGCCTTGAACTCAAAGTGCTACAGGATTAGTTTAGCTTCCCCACGCTGAAAAGACTGTAAAGATGACTGAAAGAGTCCCATGAAAATACTAAACAAAAATAACAACCAAAAGAAGTTGCCTACTCTTGCCATTTTTCATAATCTTTGTAATTTGTTTACGAATCTCACGACAGTGGTTGGTTTACCTAAAGCCCTGGTTACTGGGGTTACTTCAGGAGAATCTCAGCAGATATTGGATTTTTTAAAATGCACATAGATCTTTAACAGTCTTGACTGCAGAAGGTTTGATATGCAAAGTGATACATATTGCTTGGAGGTGCAAGATTTTTGAAATTCTGTCACCAGCAATGCAGTGGTAGGCATATGTTCAAAATAAAGATTGATTTTTTCTAGTGATCTTAATGTTACTGATTTTTACGGCATAAGAATATCTTCACGAATATTTACAGGCACCTAACAGAGATAACTTCCCATATCCCATCAGTGTTCAGGTCCGTAATTCTTTTAGCTGTTGGAAACTTTGTCTACAGGGACATTCAACCCTTGGATGTTGAAGTCAAGGTAATTATGGACAAGTTAGAGCTGAAATAGTGTTTCATTTTTGTGTTACATTGTTCTTGCTTTTACTTGGTGAGTTTTATTTGGAAGACAGCACTTCCATAGTTACCTTGGTGACTCAGGTGATCAAGGTATTCCTCTCTCTGTATGTTGAGTAAGAAGTTAAATGGCTCACCAAAATTCATATATCACTTCAAAGGCACATATTATTTATTCACTTTTCCAAGTAAACTGGATGGAAAAATGTAAATGAAGCATAAACTTCTTATGAATGGAGCCCTAAGCATTTTTCTTTTTAGCATATAAACTGGTAGTCAGGATGTGATAGGAATGCATTCAGCACAATTTTTCAAACTGTAGTTACGTTTCCCCAGTAAAACTCAAATAGTTGATACAGTCCTGCTGTACTAGACAGGTAGTAATTGAAAAAATTAAGTCAGAGGTTTTATCTCTTTTAAGGTAAGGTTACATGTTGCATACAGAGAGGTTTTATCAAATATGAAAAACTGTGTTATGTTAATTTTATATTTGGAGATCTCCACAACTATATTGTAAGCTGCAGTTCGTCTCTGAAGAAGAAAAGAAGAAGTATAAAGAAGAAAGTTTACTGGCTAGAATTAATTATTTTGCTTCCTGAATCAACCATAATTAAAATAATCACATTTAATACTGTCATAGCCTTTCAGACAGTGCATTTCAGCCCTGAGGACTATGTTTTGAAGTGCACAGAGACAAAAGAACATGCCTAACTCTTGGTAATATAAACTAAAAGCAAAAAACCAAAATCACCTGGAGATGTGTATTTGGACACAGAAGTCAGTGTCTTCAGGACTATCCATTGTGGTATGAAATCTCACTCCTTTATCTGTCACATCCATTTGATCTGCATTGTTAGTAAAATTTGCAAAGAAGCACTCTTCATTACACTTTGATTATCACTCAGGTTACCAACTAATTCATACAAAATGAATCTGCCCAAACTTATTATGACCTCAGAGGACTCTTCCCTATCTCTGAATTTGCCTACTCCTTCCCAGTCTGTCGTGGTTTGGCCTCAGCCAGCAACAAAGAACCACGCAGCCGCTTGCACAACTCCCACAGTCGTGGAAAAAGAAAATGACAGGGCCAAACTCGTGGGTTAAAAGAGTGCAATTTAACAGAACAGCAAAAGGAAAAGACAAAAACGCGATTACAGTACCGCCGCGAAGCGCACCGACCAGACCCGCACCGCCGCAGCCCACCCCCGAGTGGCGACTCCTCTCCTCGCCC
>NW_009648053.1:25698-46926 GCF_000708025.1 Charadrius vociferus
ACCGGGATTGGAGTAGCCACAGTATCTGCCACTGGGGTTGGAATAGCTGCAGTGTCTGCCACCGGGGTCGAAGTAGCCACATTGTCTGCCACCGGGGTCGGAGTAGCCACATTGTCTGCCACTGGAGTCGGAGTAGCCACATTGTCTGGCACCGGGGTCGGAGTAGCCACATTGTCTGCCACTGGAGTCGGAGTAGCCACATTGTCTGGCACCGGGGTCGGAGTAGCCACATTGTCTGCCACTCTAATTTCCCTCTTTTTCCCCTGAGGGTCCTGCATAGTACTGAGCAGTGTTTGGTAGATACTGGCCAGGGCCCAGCACAGTGCCGTAAGTTGTGCCTCTCTGGAGTAGCCACAGCATTTTCCTTTTAAATATTCTATTACTTTATCAGGGTCCTGGAGTTGTTCGAGGGTGAAGTCCCAAACCATTGGAGGTGAGAAATTCTCTAGATACCTGCCCATATTCTCCCACATGCCATGCCACCCCTGACTATCCAGCCTTGGGGCAGATCTCTGGGTGGTAGACTTAAACAGTTGCTTAACCCTAAACAAGATCTGAAAAACATTCAGCAGGCATAGCAATAGAAACATGCTGGTTTGAGCATCCCAAGGATATTCAAAGTTCTCAAGAGGTGTCATATCTGGCCCAAAGGAGAAAAGGGAGGCAAAAGAGCTGGGGAAAGTATCTCCCCCTGTTTCTCCCATAGATTGGGTGATATTATTAATAACTTCTGAAAGATGATAACCAAGGTATGGACAAGACAGCAATAGTGCATAGACACCCCAACAAAGCCACTTCAATAGTGATGTTATCATATCATAAGCTGAAATTGCAAATGACAGCAAAATTATAGCCCTGATCCCTCTCCCCGAGATAACAAACAGCATCACGGGGAGTAGATAGAGCATGTAAGAATTTGCAAAGCACAGCCACGCAAACAAACGAAGTAACATTGTAACCAGCATCTATCCAACCAATATGGGAAATGAATACAAGAAATTTGTTATTGCAATCCTTCGAGCCCCACGTTGGGCGCCAAAAAGAACTGTCGTGGTTTGGCCTCAGCCAGCAACAAAGAACCACGCAGCCGCTTGCACAACTCCCACAGTCGTGGAAAAAGAAAATGACAGGGCCAAACTCCTGGGTTACAAGAGTGCAATTTAACAGAACAGCAAAAGAAAAGATGAAAACGCAATTACAGTACCTCCACAAAGCGCACTGACCTGACCCGCACCGCCGCAGCCCACCCCCGAGTGGCGACTCCTCTCCTCGCCCGGCTAGCTCTTCTTATAGCTCGGGCATGGGTCACGTGGTATGGAATACCTGCCCCCTGCCGGCTCCTGGGGAGATTAACCCCATCCCTGCCGGAACCAGGACACAGTCCTAAGCAACCTTTCTTTATACACCAGATCTGCTCTAAAAGTTGTTACTGTTTTGGACAAGTAGTCCAAATGACAAGTGGTATTTTGTGGGTTTTTTTTTTAACTGATATGTCTGTCACTGTCCCTAGCCTCAGTTCAACCTGGTAGTGGCTGGGGTGGTTTAAAAAAAAAAAAAAAAAAAAAAAAAAAAAAAGAACAAATAAGGAAAAAGAAAAGCAGAAAAATTTTACATATTTTTATATATATTGAGAGAGAAAGAGAGAGAGGCCGTATGTACACAAGCACACAGGGGTGAGTAACTTTTCAGGATGTAGTGGAGTTCTTGCACTTCCTGCATTCCTGGTGGATGTTGGGGTCTGGTATAGGGTTTTTCAGGTCTTGCATGAACATCACATGGTTGAAGGGCTTCCCTGAAGACTCCACCCTTTTTGTAGAGACTTATGCTTCATCCTACAAGCAGCAGGGGGGAGCTGCCATGCCAGAGAAAGGACTTTGCCTGATGGTGATTACTGTGCACTGTAGCATAATGCACAGCTTTGCATTTTTATGAATGTTTGCTGGGTGTCAACTCTGCTTTGATTCTTGTATTTCATTTTTTTCCCTATACAAAATAAAAAAATTTCACTGCAAATGAAACCTGGCACATCAAATCTGTCCACAAGATGGCATATCACTCCTGGAATTCCAGGGAGCCACTTACATGATGGATGAAAATACATCTGTTTCTGTCACGCCTGAGAAAAACCTCCCTTCCCTAGCACTTGGATAATCTTGTCCGTCCTGTGTTTCTTAACAGTGCAGCTGAGTCAAGGATAGTAGTAGTGAAATAACTGAAAAGGCAGGCCCGATAAAACCCACAGGTAAATGTTACTGAGAACTAGGCGAAGCAAGGAGTCTTGTAACATTGTCAAGGACAGCTCTTGATAACGGACAAGAACATGTCTCGAAAAGCAGTTGAAACCAACCCTGCGATCTGGACAAAGACCAGAGAAGAACTGAATCTGCGCAAAGACAAAAGGTTACTTGTGGTGATGAAGAGGAATCATCATCCTTCATCCTCACAACCCTCAGTGACCACCACCAGGAGGCACTGCGCAAGCGCAGTTGGGAGGAGTTTATGAAAATGATTTCTTAGAGCTAATTTTAATACAAAGCGGGGACAGGTCATGTATATGTATAGGCATATTGGGAAACCTCATGATTATGTAATCAAATAATATATATATTTGAGAAAGCCGCTGCATTAGGCACACATGATTGTGGTGGGGCGACCCCCTGTGCTGCCCAGCGCTGAATAAAACACACCTACTTTACAACTTTCTAAGTTGTGGAGTCTACTTTCCACACGTCACAGCCATATTAGAGAAAATTGCATAGGACTCTTCAGAGAGAAAAAGAACATCTCTCCCATCTCATCTCCCAAATCACTGAAGAAGTGGTTTCCTTTTTAAGGAATTGTTCATATATAGAAGAAAAAGAAATTGGGAAGGGTTGTTTTATCACTGCTGCTGCTGAATGGTGCTTTGTTGGGCAATGAAGTTTTCAGAACTGTTACCAACACTGAGGCACAACAGGATGGTTTGGGATGGGAAGATGGAATGTACAACGGATATCAAAACAGGTCTTTTTTCAATTCCCAATCTAGCACATGTGATGATAAAAGTCATCGTTGGAAACAGGTTATAGCAAATATATCACATAGTCATCTTTAAACTGTGTTTTGGCAAGCTACTGAGACATGAGGGCTACTATAGCTTTCCTACAGCTGGGTGTCAGCTTTAGCTGTGTGGAGCTTTGCTCCATAAATATTGTGCTCCCCCCACATTTGTTCAGCTGACCTCTGTGTGCCCCTCAAGGCCTGTTCTGTAGCTCATGAGGCAAGTGGATTTGTCTCAATTTTTCTCTCCTTGTTGAGGTCATTTCTTATTTCTGTAACTCCAGGCTGGGCTGAAAAGATGGACCCATTTGTTAGGAGGTACCCTGAGGTCTCTGTTCAAGTCATGCTCCTCCCCAGCATTCCTATGAGATCCTGAATGAGTTACCCACCTTCTCTGAGACATGTTTCCTATCACTGGTAAGAGATGATGAAGAGCACTCCTCTGCCACAACACTGTGACGGTAAGGAAATTCAAAGTTGCAAAGGGCTCACATTATCTAACCCCTCTAAAAAAGATTATTTACCATGGCAATATGTGTATTTTCCCTTTGTTTAACCTGTTTATAGTACAGTTAGAAAATTTTTACCATATGATCAAGGGAACAATTTGTCCAACTTTCTTTGCTTAGTTATATTTTGTCCTTTTATCCAGATGGTAGCAGTAAAGGGAGTTACAAAGACTGCAAGTGTCATTAATAAAAAAAAAAAAAAAAAGTTCTAAAACAAAAGTACTGCCTGAAATAAAAAAGTCTACTGCTTTCAAACTTGGGAAGTTTCCCCGATCAGCATGTTTATTCAAAGTGTAGGGTATCTGAGCTGTGTCTTTTTTCCTGGTATGTTTGATCTTTTGGGATTAAAATGAAAACAAGCACCTTCTTCTCCAAGGACTGTTTTATTTTTATGATGTAAAATCCAGTGTTCCTGAAGGCAGATTTCAGTCTTTGCTAGCAGCAGCATTAAACACTTGTGCGGAGAAAAATGCCTCCAACCTTTTCTGCAACGTATTTGGGACTGCAGACTGTCCACTATTTAGATCTTGGGTTGGCTTGACACCACAGGGAGCCTCATTCAGAGCTCTGGATAGCCTAAGAGCTATCAGAAATGGTGCAAGAGCAAGAGGCTGTGATATGAATCCATATATATCCACTGCCATCCCATGGAGCCATGTTCCTCTGGGCACACAGCATGATGTCTGCTTTGTCACAAACAGTTACTCCAAAGGTCCCTTCGAACAGAATGCATGTCCCATAGTAGAGAATTTGGGCTGGAGGTATTTGCAAATTCTGCGTATCGTGGCCAGGCTAGGTACTTGAAAGAACTGCCATTTAGTCCATACTGTGCATGAGCCTTTGAAAGATTTTCCTGCCTGCTGTGCTTAATTTCAGACTCTGCTATCATGGTCTGATGTACTACCATCATCAAAGAAAGCATCAGCTCTTAGCTCCTATCTACACAAAAAACACTGCAATAGCTTCTCAACTGTCGTCAAAGAGCAGCTGGGGCTGGCTGCTCTGTAAGGGACAGGGGTCCAGGAGCCAGAGGGGATAGTGTGACTGGCAGGGTAGGGATCTTGACAGTTAGAGAGCACCCCACAGTGCACAAGTCAGGTGAGCGTGATCAGCTTGGGGATGGCAGCCAGTGTCAGCAAAGTGCCTAGACCATCAGACAACTCTGTGATGATGAGCAGGTCCAAAGCCAAGCTGTCAGTGTAAGTCTGTGAGTCAGAATTGGAACCAGTGATGGTAACCCTGATCAGACACAGCCCAATGACCTTCAGGCAAGTCCATAGGGGCAGGGCAAGTCTGGGGTGAATTCGCGAAGTCTTTCTGTGGGTCAAGGTCCAGATCAATGGGGTCCATGGCCCCTAGGCTTGGTTGCAACACAGCAGGTGATGGTCGTTTATACAGCACAGTGCAGGAAAGGAGTGAATGTCCAGACCTGAGCTTCAGAGGGGGTAGACAGAGGTGCAGGAGAGGCTGATGAGGCACATAAGTGCTCTTAGGGTCCTGACATCAGTGTGCTCTGGAAGACTGGGCTACTGCTGCCACCAGTTCTTTGCATGTGCAGCTGTGTCTTTCTGATGTCTCAGAGGCCTGACCTCATATGTCAGTGTTTAGCATCAAGACAAAGACAGTGTCCAAGAGAGAGCCAAGAGCATAACTGCTGGTGGGTGTTCTCTGCTAGTGGTGTGATGGCCCAAGGCAGTTGGCTTGACACAGTCAAAACTTCATGCTGATCTAGATGAGTGATCCAACTTGTCTTGAACAAAAAGCATTACCAATGGAAAGGGAATGGTTTCTATTTTCTTTAAAGTAGGATGAATTCCCTTATCTGACTCCCAGTCCAACCCAAACCACGACACCTTTATACAGAGCTGAAATGTTGCAGCCCTAGAAAAAAGCTGTGTAGGCCAGAAATGTAAAACTACACCTTGAGCCATATTGCCGCCAAATGAAGCCTAACACCAAAGCTAGTAAGTTAAACTCTTTTGGAAGCCAAAAAATGAAAGTAGATCTTCAGAAACAGAAATTTTCTTCATTTCTCTGTTTCACCTCTTCAAAGTATTTTTGAGGTTTGGATTTTAGGACTTAACCTACTGTCAATCTAGTTTTTTTTTTCAGTGGCACTGAACATTTTTTCCCAGACTGAGGGGAGCATTGAGGAAAATCAGCTGCCTTGTAAATTGTGGGAGTGCCCCCTAGAATTAGCACTAACACTGTCTTACAGCTTGACAGTTGATGGCTCTGGGTGAAACCCACGCAGAAATGATATCTGAGGGTGAGCCAGACTGTTGAAATAATGAATGCTAAATATTGTCACCACTGGAGATAATTGTGCTTTGCCGGGTCTTCAGATGGAAAAAATATGATTTAATCAATCTGAAGCAAAACAGATGTAAGAATAAAAAATAAAACAATAATAATCTTTCAACCTGGATCCTCAATTGTGATACTGGTAAGAGTGATGGTGATTTTGCAGCATGTGAGTGGACTTTTCAGGTTTGATCTTTCTTGAGACCTGCTCCAGAGGGCAGTCTTTACCTTAAATTCACTTACCATCAGTGAAAAGACCATGGGCTTTATTAACACACTTAGGCTTGCTTGTCACTGAGGTGCTGACATAAAAAGGCCTAAACCATAGGCCTCGAACCAAAGTTGACTTCTGAGTGAACCTCCCAACTAGTATCATATCCACATGAAATACAACCATGGGAAAAAAAAAACTGGAAAGTCTAAAAGATAGAAATAGAAATGTTTAAAGCTAAGCCTGGAGACAGGAACTCCTCGGATGTGCCTGGGATCCTGGGCAGATCCTGGATGTGTCCGAGTGAGACAGATGTTTCCATGCATTTTGACACAGAGATTTGTTTGTTAAACTGTATATAAGCAGGACTCTCTCACAGCAAAGACAGAGACCTCACCTACAAGTGGATGCACTGCATAGGATTTCCCAATTGCCGGTAATGGTTCTCCGATCTTTGCTGTGATGGGGCTCCCCGGCTAAAGCACAGATATAGATGATGGTAAAGTATCAGGATAATTGGTGATGTATCTTTCCTAATCATTATAGTTAACTTTATATAGTAATTATTAGGTGCATAAACTTGCTTATTCTTTATGCTACTTTTAACTAAAGTGAAATAAGCTTGTGTTTTTAACTTAGTGTCCATGTCCTTTCTGCTGACCCCGTCTATTGGCAAAACAAGTGCAAAAGTAATTTTAGCACTTCACTAGTCACAACACTCTCTCTGGCCTCTATAAGAAATAACAAATTCTAGTATTTGTCAGAATCCATCTCTCAACACAACTCGTGTTCTGGGAAACTTCAGCACTGGTGGTTTATTCTAGCAATGTTGTAAAATTTCATTAGGTAGCTGGAATAATAATTCAGGAGCATGTAATTCTGAATATATTTGATCCTGGCTTTAATATTTCCCTAACGGTATGAGTTGAGGAAAATGACTTAAAATAAGTAGAAGTAAGAGGATCAGTAAATCAAGTTTTGCTCTGTCTTCCATATGGACAAACATATAGAAATAGTACCCTAGATATGTCTAGATATGAGGCTAATAGGAATGGGATGTTGCCCTTCCCAAATCATTTTCTTGAGATGGGAGATCTACCACCCTCTGGAACTGTCCTCTTTTAAGAACTGCTGATGAGCACAGTAAATCAGGTAATCAGGCGATATGTGCTACATTTTCAGCAAGGAATGCAGGTAGTCCTCAGGATTAAAAAAAAAAATAAAAATTAAAAGGCAAGACAGTGAAGCTTTTAATTCAATACACACAAGAGAAACCAGCCTGTTTATAATATTAAAATGCATCGCTTCAGGTGTCTGAGCTGTGTGTAAGTATCTGTTTTCAAGTCCACTGACAACGAAAATGATATCATTTAATGTATCAAATTCACTAGGTTTTTAGCGGAAATTCTGCTGAATTCCTTTCAGAATAAATATTAAGCTAATTCCATTTCTGAGCTGATATGGAAACAAATTCGAAGACCATTCTGCAAACTTGCCAAGGGAATGTGTTGACTTTCTGGGTTATGGAGGGAGAGGGAAATGCAAGGACTGGCAGCTGCTGCCCTTCATGCTGCTGAAACAGAGGGTGTTTAACTGGTGGTAAGTGTGGCCTACTACTTCCAGTGGAAAGACAACAGGAGCAATCGTGCTTTGGTACTATGATTGCTGGTGCAATCATGCTTTGTTACTATGTCTGAATGGGAATCTCTAACTCATTGCTCAGGGATAATAAATGTCATGTGAAGAAACAGAAGCTTCATTAATATACTTCTGTGGCCCCATTTTGCTGTGCCTCAGTACATGGCAGGCCCTCATCATTTGAGGTGGGCAGGAAAGCCTGAACCACATCTATTTTTAATCTGAAGGAGGCAGAACAGGCAGCTGACTGCCAAGGTAGTCAATCCTAAGCAGTGCTTCCTATTACATAAAAGGAAGAAGCACACAGGCAGTCATTAAATTTTTAAACCATTCTGGTTTAAGTACTTAAGCCAGACTTCATTCTGGCTGTGTGTGGTCTTAGATTCAGACCAATCTTTTTTAACAGAATAGATAATGCCAGGGAGGGAGTACAAGATGTGTGTAGGCTGCCTCATACAATGAGCTTTGTATCTGTCTGAAAGATGCCCTGAGTTAAAATGGTGTTGCTATTGAGAGAGAAAAGAGAGGTGAGCCTCCATAGGATGGCAGTAAAACACAGCATGTTCTCTACACATATGTGTAGTAAGCATATAAAGGGGTCATGAAGCTATGACACACAAGCATGCATTCAGCTCCTGTGCTGTCTGTGAGACCACAAATGAATTGTTTATCCTACCAGTGCTTTGGTTTTCCATCTGCAATGTATATATGTGTGTGCGTGCACAGGAAAGTCATATTGCTGACCATGCAAGGGTTGGTGAAGATAGACGTCACCGATGGAGTGCAGTGGCTGGGTCTGTAACAGGGGAGGATCTGCACTGCAGTCCAAGGTTACATTCAAAACTTTTTTACTCTTGTAGGAAATCTCATTGAAACTTTTTCCCTTCCAAGAATTGCAAGGGTTTTATCTCCAAGGGAACATCAAGTTGATGCCTGGCAAGTTCCCTTTATCAGCCTTCTTGACTCTTCAAGAAGAATGATCAATCATGGGAGAAAGGGCATACCGTAGACCAGGTAAATGTGATTCCTGTCCATGCACTTGCTTGCCTCAAAGTGCCCCAAAAGAGCATTCCTCATTTGTTCCTCAACCCTGAAATTGCAAAACTGGGTCCTTCCCTTCAGGCTTAGTTGCACGGTGGGGAAGAGAAACTGACGTCTCCCAGAGAAGGAAGGTGATGTTGGGACAGAGCAGGAAATAAGGCAAGAATGAGAAAGTGCAGAAGGGAAAAAGAGCAAGGTAGGAAAACAAAATACTTTGAATAAGATCTCTGTAAAAAAGCAAACATTTATAAAAGACTGAATCGCATAAAACCTGATGTACCAGTAACTGCATACCAAGGGAGAGAAGTGAGAAAGGAGGGGAGGAGCAAGGCATCTAGAGATCTGGGTTTTCTCTGGATGTACAGAAATCTGGCTGGATGGTCTCTGATTCATTGAGTGAAGAATGGAGCTTTCCCCTGAGCCCATCTAGCTCATAGATCACTCACTTGCCAGCTAAAGAACTGTGATACCTGTGTTAGCCGATAGGTCTGTTTGCCCATTTCCCCATCAATTCACATCACAGAGTACTTACAGAGGAAGGACCAGGTGTCATCATCAAAACACTACACTGAGCAGTGGTGGGTGAGCCGGGTACGAAGTAAGTAGGTTTCCTGTTCCTGAACAGCAGATGGTTGTTAACAATGGTTTATGTCATTTGTCTGTCCTTCCTGACATATCCAGTCTCTTGCTCATCAGTTATGTCTTGTTTTGTCTCAACAAATGGTAAGGTTTCTGGGGCAAGGACTGCAATTTTCTATGTATGTACACACAGAGTGCTGGTCTTAGCCCAATGACACCAGGAATCAACTCTAACAAAATTTATGTAGCCAAGGGTCTGGGAGGATTGGAGGGAGACAACAGAGGGCTGTGGATTCAGCATGTGGACATGCAGGGGACCCTTATGGGGCTTGAGAGAGTTACCATGCATGTTGCTATTCCTGAAACTGGGCTCCCTCTCTCACAGCCTTATTTTCCCCTCTCCTCTCTTACCAGATAGGAGGGCCTCCTGGGTCAGTTGTGCATGCAAGTAATTAGCAGTCCTTGTCCCTCTGCAGCACAGTTATGAAAACCCATCTCAGGTGGATGGGAAAAAAAACTGCTGTTGAGCTCTAAGCAAGAGGAGACATGCAAGACAAGCATAGACAGAAGGGGAATTATTGAAACCCTTGTACTTAGGAATTCAAGGAGTCAAGAGAAAATACTGCTGAGAAAAGGCATATAACCCTAAGGTCAAAAATAATGAGGAGAGCTAGAAGACTCAGAAAGATCAAGGATCAGCTTTCTCCAAGGATCAGTAGAGGCCAACCCACCCTCTCCTGGCTCATGAATGCCTGGCAGGTTGTGACTCAGTGGGTATTTCAGTCAGTGTGGTGAGTACATTAATTAGTATCCCCAGCTAAGGTGATAGGTTGGTCCTACCTAGGTATAGTATGTATTAGCCAACAAGTAATTGCTCTGTGCTAAGTTGTTCATATCCCCTTTGGGCATGACAAAAAAATGCCTAAACAAGAGTCATCCAGAGAGGAAGGTTATACTAAATTGTTAAAGTTCTGCTACAACTATCTCTCTGACCTACTTTTGGTTGACTCAATGTATCTTACTTCCTGCATGTGTGTGCAGTGCGGGGGTCTTGTAATGTGCCAGTGTAACCCACTTGTGCTGTGACTGGTGGGAGTTTCACTGGCATCGGCGAGCAAAGTTAGGCCACTATGATAACTAACTGGGAATTTCACCTGGATTTTGCTGTCCTTCACTGCACCATTACTGCTACCTGAAGATGATAGTAGGAAACACTCCTTGTCTTAGTTTTCACAGGTCCACACCCTGTACTCCTTTTATTTCTGTTTCTTCTCTGTGCAGGTGTATTTAAAGTTCCTTACCTTAAAAGTTCTGTCTTTATTTTGTCCAAAATCTCTGAGTAACAAAAGATCTTTTGTTTGTATTATAGAAATAATATATAATTTATTTTCTGGACTGCCTGACTAGCATCCCTCAGGGATTTTCAGTAGCAGCAAGTAGTTTCTTGATGGGCTGTTCCAGTGATTCCAATCTTAACAAATTAGAAGATTAATTGCAATAAGGGGCAGGCATCTAAACTGTAGGTAGGATGATCTAACTTTCCTCCAGCAAGATTACTGAGTTCACACTTGAGTATATAAGTGCTTGAGAGATATAGACAAACATCCCGAAGTTCAGAGCTTACCCAAAAGCATTAAGAACTGGGATTGATTGTCTGCTTGAAGAAAGATTAAAGGAGTTAAATATATTATGTATATGTCAGCTAAGAGGAAGGAAACTTGTAATCTCCACTTATCTGAAAGAAGAGTGTAAACATGAAGAAGGACTACAAATTACTTAGTGGGCAACAGGGAATAAGAAGAATACAGGGATATATGTATATAAAGAAAAAAAAGAGAAAAGTCAATAGTGGGACAGGAAGGAGGAAGGATGCTATGCCTTGAGATACAGGGAAAGTTTGATTTGTAGGAGACACTGTGACAACTAGAGCTGTTGAATGCTTTTGTGTCGGGTTCTGAACAAGTCCCTAGAGCTTAGACAGAAAGGCTGCCAGGCAGGGATTTGTGTCAGCATGGTTTTAAGGGACCTCAGCATGCCAGCAAAAGGGGGTTTTCATGCAGTGTTCTTAGGCACTTTGCTGACTGCCAGCCTGTCTACAGGGGAAGCTATGTAGCCTCATCTGGAGACACAGACCTGCAGCCCTGTCCATACCCAGGGCTGTGGGGCTGTTGAATTGATTGGATTGTAGGCCTGGTGAAACGTTTCAATGAGCTACTCCTGAATCACCCTAAACCTAGCAGATACGACAGGTGAAGCTCAATAGCTGTTTGAGACTTTGCATCTATGTGGATTTGTCTAGCTGTTATCATAGAGGTTAAGAAAAGTTTTAGCTGTGGCTTATTTTGTAATTGAGCTGCTTGTCCATGAATGGCTTGCTTTATGGAATATTTGTAAGGTATGGTTTGTCTAATTCACTTGTTTTGTCTTTTGCTTGATTTGATAAAGATCTTTCAGAATAAGAAAATTAATTATAAGCATCTAATATATGTTCACGGCATGAATGTTCTGGCAACAATTTCATAAGAGAATCTGCAGACAGTGCGTATATATATGGCCCCCTCACATCTTCTCTGTGTCATGCATCTGTGCTCCCCTTGTAGTTCCTGGAGACAGCCAAGCAATTAATTCCTTGGTATTGCTTGCAGATAGAAATGCAGTGGTGTACTAGGAAAGACAGAGTTCGACAGCACTTGTAGTGCACTGGGATATTACAAAGCACTATTTTGCCACTCAATTCATTTTTATTCTGGCAAGATGCAGAGAAGAAATAAAATGTTATAGGATGTTTACAGGGGAGGTCATCTTGTACCATGAGCTAATTACAGAACATGTTGTTTTAACACAGCACATTTTGGTCTCTGGACTATTGATTTCCTATCAGTGTTTGATCAAAGGGTAGAATCACTACACGTCTTCTGTCAGAGCTTTTGGAGTCTCCAACTTATTGCAGAGAGAGTTTAAGAACAGAAATGTATGCATGCATGCAAGAAAAACAGGCCACTAAATCAACCACAGTGTCAAATAACAAATAACTGTTATAAAAATTATGTCAATTTTGAAACATTATTTCCTTCTTAATAGCTCTAGAGCCATTTAAAGATATTTTTTTTTTAGTAGTCTGTTTATTGAAGTATTGCATTAGAGGATCAGAACACTAATGCTATCTGTTAAAGCTAGCTCATGGTAAAGAACATGAAATTAAAGCAATTTTAATGAGGCATGCCTTTTTGAGAATGCGATGGAGGTAGTACTTATTTGTATGTGATAGATGCTGATCAACATGCAGGAAATGTCTGGCAATTAGTGGGTGAGACCTGGAGAGCAAGACTGTACTTTGCTCACTGAAGCTCAGACGAGAAATGTCTGCCAATATGTTGCGTCTGACTTCAGAACTATACAGCCCTGGTTACTCCCACTGATGTTGGTCCATGTTGCCAGAGAAGCTTTGAAAACTGAGCTCCAGGGCAGACAGGAAGCTAAGTCAGCGGGAAATTTCTTCCTCTTCATCAGCGATTCATCTGTCACTGAGTCTAATGTAGTGGCCTTGCTCTGGCATGAGTTAGTGCTGTCTTTTCTTTATCCTAGAAGTGTTCAGGGACTGAGCTCTCCTCTATAAAGATCTGTGCAGAGCTTTTGCATTTATTTGAAAGCAAAGGTCAAACATTTTTGAATTTGACTGCATTATCAGCTAGTGATATGAACAGTGTTTTGACTTTCACTGCTTGGCTTGTGTTATCATTTGCATTTAAGAAAATAAGACCTTGTGCTGCATTGCTGATCATGTCTTTATTGCCAGTGTGAGATGCATGTTAGTGACAGTTTAACTCATGAAAGACATACAATAGCGTGTGGCCACATATCCTTCTGTATACCTGTTTCCCCACCCCCACCCCTCCATTTCATTCTCTCTTTCAACTGTTGGGTTGAACACAGAGAAACTTAAACTTGTCGCTGTATAACTGAAGTGCATCACTATTTCTCCTGGTTTGGTTATGCTTAACAAATACACGTGAAAAATGTACACACTACTTTACTAACTGCTGGAGAAAGGAATACAATCAATCGACGGTTTGACTCTTGATATTACAAAAAAGGAACTGGGGAATGAAGCTTTGAGGGATGTCTGAATTAATTGAATAATTCAGTTTAGCATTAACATGATGAAAGAACAGATTCCCCTGTAGCGAACAAATGTGTAATGCATGGATTCTTCTGCATGCCTTTTATCATTCAGAGCAAGTACAGTCAAGATGGGCATATGGAAACAATTAAAATTTAAACAACAGGATTTTTTCAGAAAAGATTTTTTTTGAGGAGGAAGCAAAATTGCAAATATTTAATATGATTTACAGGAAAGAATTTTTGCTCTTTCAAAGAGGTATAACAGCAGAATTCAAAACAGAAACATAAGCAACCTGTCTTTCTATGAGAGACTACATTTCTTAACCACAAAGGAACAACATTCTAAGCAGCAGCTGAGGAAGACATTTTTACAAAATTGATTTTATTTACATACATTACAACACTTATAATACTCTTCTAATATAACTTGTCACAGTTAGTACATTGGTTCAAAGTCAGTGGAAAGCTGGGAGAAAACAGCTTGCTCTAAGCCAGCTTTGTGCACATTGTCTTCTTCCCATCCTTGGCCTTGAATCTCTGGAATGATACAGGTTCACTGTCTAGGACATGACTTCTGGAAAGCAATATCTAAATCCCACACAAACTCTTCAGCTTGACTCTGGCCATTGTTTCTTTAGGATGGGAAAACAGTGCATCTGTCAACTGGTAGCAGAGGATGGTGCCTTGTAAGCATCTGTATATTGGGATCTGACAGTCTGTGTTCGGGAGTTTTCTTAATATAACCACCAAATAAAAATGTCAGCAGTGAATCTGGGTGCCAAAACCCGTCTTACTTTCTTCTATATACAAAGCATATTCCTTTGGAATAGGACACACAACTTGTCTTTGAGAGGAGACCCAGAAACTTAGCTCTGCAAGTTCTTCTTGTTTTTTAATAGAAAAGGACAGTGCAAATTTTTCTTTCTAGAGCAAACTTAAAATAGTCAAGACAGCACATGTATATCAGCTTGTTTCTGTGACAGAAAAATGACCATGGTGTGAATGCACTTAAGAATCAGTTCTTTTGACAATGTTTTAGTATTTTATGACATGGCTTGTTTCATAGTGGAGTTGATGAAGGGAGGGAATTTCCAGCCTATAAAAAAGTCTCTTTTGAATATGTTGTACACTCACATTGTGCAGAAAAAATGAAATGCCGTGATTTGTGTTCTTCCACTACCTACCTCCCTCTCCCAAACTGTCCTAATAGCTCTCTATTTGGAAATAGTGACGCACTTTGAATTTTGGCACTTCTTAAAAAAATATCTCCAAATGTCTGATTGTAGTTATTTAATGTGACTTTGCTGAACCAGATAGCAAAATTCCCCTACAAGTTCCAAGTTCAGTCCCATCATGTCCCAGATAACGGCAAAGTTCCTTAGGAGAAGTAGTTGTGGATGTACCCTGCCCCTTTTCTTTCCACAGCTGACCCCTTTCCTCCCAGGATTCCCAAACCACATCCTGAGACTCTGTCAGTTCTGAAAAACTTCAGAGGACAGGGAAGAGGAGGTCTTTTCATCTTGTCTATGTCTGTTGGATCTGGGAATTGCCTCTAAAGGTGGAGCAAGGCAGCTGCCCCTATAGGCTTAATTTGGACCTGAAACGTCTCACCTGGTAACTTCACTTCCACTTGGAGAACAAGCATCCTACAAAACTGCTGGGGAGCATCTCCCATGACATGTCAGAGCATGAGACCCAGAGGCACTGGAGAAGGGCCTTGCACAACTGTTGCAGTAGGTGTTAGCAGAGCAAAGAGCAAAACTTTGGCAGGGCAGAGGGTGTTCCTTGCATTGATAGCTACATCTCAATCCCAGTGGATTATAAATGCTGGACCAAAGGGTGAGTGTCAAAAGCCAGCCAGGTTACTTTGCTGATGTCATGTTTTTACTGCTTAGCTGCTGCAGATAACAAGAGAAAGCTGCCAGCCTCTGTAACCTCTGTGGCACATGTTCTGTATCAGCAGGAGTGATTTAAGGTGCTGTCTATTGACATATTAGCCATCTTTCCCTGGTTGCTGGGGTCTTGAGATGTTTCTGAAATCCCAAAGTCATTTGTAAGGCTAACAAAATGAGAGTTCCAAGTGCAGAAATACAGAGTTAGGGCAGCATCTGCAGAATTCATGGCATTAAAAACCAATGTGATAAACCTCAATCTGTCCTCCTTTGGTCCTGACATTCTGGGTGTGAATTTGACATCAGCTAGTGCCAGATTGCAGGTCCCTTCTTCTGTTCTGTCAGTAATTCTGACAAACTCAAAAGCTGTTGTTAGTCAACAGCACTCTGTGACTAAATCAAGCAGTAACCAGGTCTCTTAGGATGCAGTCCTGCTGCAAAGTGAGGCATCTGCCCCAGAGGAATGCAAAAGCCTCATGTAGGCTTGATTCCACAAATGAGCCATGTTGGGCAGTGCTTAAAGAAAGAAAGCCCTCTGCAATTAAATATTAGATATACCTCCAGATTGCCACTCCAGGAGCTGTAGTTGCATGCTGGATAAAAGATATTCTTCTTACTCAGTCTTTGGACTATTTGTATTGTGGCATTTTTGATTAATGATCAAAGGAAGTAATATGGTTTGGAGTTATGCTATAAAAAGAGGGGTGCGCAGGATTAGGCAGCAAGCCAGGAGTTGTGGTGGTACCTCTTTACTACCCAAAGCTAATTCCTGGTACTTGCTCTCATAACAGCCCCAGTTGGGGCCTAAACAGTGTTTTTCACATGGAGAAAAATTCCTCATGCACTCATGTAGTAAACATGTATTTGTTATTCATACAAAAAATGCATATGTATCTCTGGCTTGTTCTATTGGTATATGTTCACAGAATCACAAAATGGGAATTGGTTTTCAAGGGACTTCTGGAGATCATCTAGTACAACTGTATGGGAGCACCCAGCCAAACCGGTTTCGGAGTTATTGAAAAACAGTTGCAGTCATTGGTCATAGCCGTCATGGGTTCAGGCGGGAAAAGTCCTGCTTAAGTAACTTAATTTCCTTTCTTGACAGGGTCACCCACCTAGTTGACCAAGGGAAGACAGTAGACGTGGGGATTAGGGGATTTTAGCTAAGCTTTTGATACTGTCTTTCACAGTATTCTGCTGGACAAAAAGTCCAGCAATCAGCTAGACAAGTGCCTAATATGATGGGTGAACAGTTAGCTGGTGGATCAGGCTCAAAGAGTGATAGTAAATGGGGTTACATAAGGTTAGAGTTCAGACATTAGTAAGGTTCCGCAGGGCTCAATTTTAGAGAAAGTACACTTTAATGTTTTTATAAAAGATCTGGATGCAGGAGTTGAATTAAGTAAATTTGCCAACAATACTAAACTAGGAGGAGCTGTGGACTCCCTTGATGGCAGAGAGGCCTTAGTGGGAGATCAGGATGAACTAGAGAGCTAGGTAATAAAAAAGCATATGAAATTTCACAAAAGCAAGTGCTGCATTCTGCATCTGCGACAGAGTCATCCTGGGTATATGTACAAACTAGGGGACAGCAGCCTGGAGAGCTGTACCATGGAAAGAGATCTGGGGGTCTGGGTTGATGGCAAGTTCAATATGAGTCAACAGTGTGCCCTGGCAGCCAAAAGGGTCAAGTTTGTCCTGGGGTTGCATAACTAGTCGGTCAAGGGAGGTGATTATTCACTCTACACTGCACTTGTGCGGCTCCACCTCAAATACTGTGTGCAGTTTTGGGCATTTCAATGTAAGAAGAACATGAGACTATTAGAGCATGTCCAAAGGGGAAGTCATTGCTGGGCCTGGGGAAGTCATTGCTGGGCCTCTCTCCATTATCTTTGAAAGGTCCTGGAGGACAGGTGAGGTGCCTGAGGACTGGAGGATAGCCAATGTCACTCCAGTCTTCAAAAAGGGCAGGAAGGGTGACCCGGGAAACTACAGGCCGGTCAGCCTCACCTCCATCCCTGGGAAGATGATGGAGCAGCTTGTTCTGGGAGTCATCTCAAAGCACCTGGATGAAAAGAAGATTATCAGAAGTAGTCAACATGGATTCACCAAGGGGAAGTCATGTCTGACTAATCTGATAGCCTTCTATGACAAAGTAACTAGATGGGTGGATGAGGGGAGGGCAGTGGATGTTGTCTACCTTGACTTTGGCAAGGCTTTCGACACTGTCTCCCACATCATCCTCACAGGAAAGCTTAGGAAGTGTGGCTTAGATGAATGGACAGTGAGGTGGATTGAGAACTGGCTTACAGATAGAGCTCAGAGGGTTGTGGTTAGTGGCGCAGAGTCTAGTTGGAGGTTAGTAACAAGTGGTGTCCCTCAGGGGTCAGTACTGGGCCCAGTTTTGTTCAACATATTCATCAATGATCTGGATGAAGGGATAGAGTGTACCATCAGCAAGTTTGCTGATGACACAAAACTGGGAGGAGTGGCTGACACGCCAGAAGGCTGTGCTGCCTTACAGCGTGACCTCGCCAGGCTGGAGAGTTGGGCAGAAAGAAACCTTATGAAGTTCAACAAGGGTAAGTGTAGGGTACTGCACCTGGGGAGGAATAACCCCATGCACCAGTACAGGTTGGGGGCTGACCTCCTGGAGAGCAGCTCTGTGGAGAGGGACCTGGGAGTCCTGGTGGACAACAGGATGACCATGAGCCAGCAATGTGCCCTGGCGGCCAAGAAGGCGAATGGCATCCTGGGGTGCATCAAGAAGAGTGTGGCCAGCAGGTCGAGGGAGGTCATCCTCCCCCTCTACTCTGCCCTGGTGAGACCGCATCTGGAGTACTGTGTCCAGTTCTGGGCTCCCCAGTTCAAGAAAGACAGGGAACTGCTGGAGAGGGTCCAGCAAAGGGCAACAAAGATGATTAGGGGACTGGAGCACCTTTCTTATGAGGAAAGGCTGAGGGACTTGGGTCTCTTTAGTCTAGAGAAAAGAAGATTGAGGGGGGATCTTATTAATACATACAAATACTTAATGGGAGGATGCCAGGGGGATGGGAGCAGTCTTTTTTCAGTGGAGCCCAGTGATAGGACGAGGGGTAATGGGCATAAACTTGAACATAGGAAGTTCCATCTTAACATGAGAAGGAACTTCTTTACTTTGAGGGTAGTGGAGCACTGGAACAGGCTGTCCAGAGAGGTGGTGGAGTCTCCTACTCTGGAGACATTCAAAACCTGCCTGGACGCTGTCCTGTGCAACGTGCTGTAGGTGACCCTGCTCTGGCAGGGGGGTTGGACTAGATGGTCTCCAAAGGTCACTTCCAACCCTAACCATTCTGTGAATTCTGTGAATTCTGTGAAAGGCAGGCAACCTAGATGGTGAAAGGTCTAGAGGGCAAAACTTACGAAGAGTGGCTGAGGTCACTTAGTTTGTTCGGCTTGGAGAAGAGAAGGCTGAGGGGTGACCTCATTGCAGTCTACAACTTCCTCAAGGGGGGACGGTGGAGGTGGAGGTGCTGATCGCCTCTCTCTCTGTTGACCAGTGATAAGACATGAGGAAATGGAATGAAGCTGTATCAGGGGACGTCCACACTGGACATTAGGAAAAGGTCACTGGAACAGGCTCCCCAGGGAAGTGGTCATGGTAACAAGTCTGTCAGAGTTCAAGGAGCGTCTGGATGATGCTCTTAGTCATATGATTTAGTTTCAGGTAGTCCTGCAAGGGTCAGAGAGTTGGACTTGAGTCCTTTCAAAGTTGAGAGATTCTATGATTCTGTCTAGGGGTTGATGTTTATTGAGAGGAGGATAGTCTCAGTCTGACTGTTAAGAAGAGGACTGTAGAAAACTTCCAGATTCTGTATTAAGGGCCTTTTGGGGTCATTGGTGAGAGCAAGTTATTGTAAGATGCTTCTTTTAGGATGCTCCCTTGGTTTAGATTAGATACTTAATTTCTAGATAGCTACAGTTTGCTGAGGTGAAGACTACCCTTGGCTAGCATGTTTTTACAAGCATTAAGAGACAGATCAACACCACAAATTCCCATAAAAACCATCTATTTAATTCCCTAAAATCCCTCTGCTGCTACTCACTAGACAACGCAACATTTCTCCGCTTTGAAGGACAGTTGCAATTTGGGTATGATTGTTAAGTAGATGTTTGAAAGGAAATAAAAGCAGCAGCAAAAGCTCAAATCACAGTACTGTTTCACTCCATCTGTCTGAATTAGGCTTTGCAAATAGGTAACTAATGTATCTGCCAGGCTGTGTCCTGCTCAAAGTGGGTATTTATTATGATGATTTCTGCTCCATCAAAACATGAGAAATGAAGCTCCTCTAGTATGGTGTGCTGTAGACGAGGTCAGCTTATCTGGCACTGGCCAGCAGTGGGTCCATCTTGGACCATGCTGGAACTGGTCCTGTCTACCATGGGGGCAGCTTATGGCATCTTCTCAAAAAAAGCCACCCCTCCAGCCTCCCCACTACCAAAACCTTGTCACATAAACCCAATATAGCAGCATAGGCAGGATGCTGCTGACATTATTCATGTAAGGCTGATGGTACCACCCTAGCTCAAAGCCACTTGTCACAAGAGTAGGACATTGCAAACTGAAACCCCAATCCTGCAAGTCCTTCCCTGAGCTATGTGTTTGACAATATTTACAATGAAGAAGCTAGCCCCTTGATGTAAGTCTTTTCAGTCTGGTTGTCTTCATCCCTTCCCATCCTAAAATCACTAGCAGTAACCAGCTTCCCATGGTCACTGTAAACAGAGAGGAATCGGAACACACCCCACACACCCCCCCAGTCCCTACCCAAAACATCCAGCTCTCTAGAACCTGTACATATGCACCCCAAAATATACTACTACTACTATGCCAGATGTCCTTGGAAAAATTACATGGGTGAAAACATGTTCCAAGGAACCACAGGAATCTGCAAAGTCAGGATTTCTAGCTCAGATACTAGAACTCCCTGACTCAAGGCAGATAACTTATGACCCATTATATCCCCCCTCCCAGACTTGATTCCCTTTCCCTTTTGCAGGCAAGAAATCCTGTCTTATTCATCTACTCTTGCCCAACAAACTTAAGACTTTCTCTTTTTCTAGCACATCCTTGGCTCCTCAGATTTATTCAAAGTTACCAGTTACCTTCAAGATTTATTCAAAGTTACCAGAAAACTGCTAAGAATCTCTATTTCTGTATTTTCAAGGGGAGCAATCATATCCCCTAGTCTCTTCTGCACAAGAAGAAATTATGTGCCCACTGGCTTTCTGTTGTTCCGCACCCCCTCCCCTCCCCCCCGGCCCTGGGTGTTTGTTTCTTAGCAAACCTGAAAGCTATATTAATTTTTAAACAAACAAACAAACAATTTAAGTGCTGTTCCCCTGAACACTTTCTCTCTTTAAAGCTATTTGAATACTCATTTGTTGGGAGAGTTAGGAGGAAAAACATAGAGCTGGGTCATTTAGATATTTGCCTCAAACCAAAAAGAAGGTGTAAACTTTATACTTATGTGCCAGGAACAAAATTACACATTATTTGTATGTCCTGTTATTTGATTTCTCTTTTATTTACAGACATATCTATGGATTTAGCTGTAATTCTTCTCAGTGATTTTGACATGCTGTTCCTACATCCATCTCCCCGCATTAATCTTGGGAGTTGATCAAATAACCACCCATTGAGGGCTTTATGTATTTGCTGAGTGTTCAGGAGCTGGAATATTTCTCTTCCAGGACAGCTGATGCAATTGGAGCAAAAGGAGGAGTGCCATGCATGGGAAAGCAAGGTGCATCTCCATTTCTTGTCATGGGAATTCAGCACATCTTTAAGAGGAGGATGCAGTTTTGGACAAATACCTCAGTTTATCTACCACTGTCTTTTTTTTTTTTT
>NW_009648053.1:48511-54331 GCF_000708025.1 Charadrius vociferus
CGCTCGCCCCCCCCCCGGCTTTTCTGAGTGGGGCGTGACACCACCTTGTGGCCAATGGAAAGACATGGACTCTGGCATGCAGAATCGAATTCTTTTTTATTAAGCAAATGTGCTCTTTTATACCAAGGCCAGTAATTTTCTACTTTACTTGTTTACACCATCTCATGCTCTAAAAGGTCATGTTCCCACCAAAAAGGGAATCTCTCTTCCATGTGAGCAGCACCTCCTTATCTAGGGAGTTGCTTCACACAGCTTCATCATCTGCCAAAACAGTGCTGCAGCTGCTTATTCCTCCCTATTAGTTCTACCATACTTAACCCTTCTTTTGCCTAGGTCCCTGTGGGAAACTTCTTGGAAAACAACGGACACGTACTGAAGGTCAACATGAAGGAGGAGATCATGCGCTGACACTGAAACTACTGCTGCTCCCCAACAGATGCGGAATGTGTATTAATTAAAAGACTGACTTGGCAGAAATAGTAACAAAGTGTAGATAATAAGTTACAGCTGCATTTAACCAATAATATTTTGTGTGTATAAGTCTAGAAACCAATGAGCACAAGCCACAGAGCTAGCCCACATTGTAGTAAAAAGTATATAATGGCTTAAGTATTTTAATAAAGGGGCTTCAGCATTGATCATATTGGTCTGCGTCTGGGTCCGTCCGCAGGTCCCCACACCACCACACTACAACCTCCTTTCAGGTAGTTGTGGGAAGCGATAAGGACTCCCCTGAGCCTTCTTTTCTCCAGGTTAAACAACCCCAGTTCCCTCAGCTTCTCCTCATAAGTCTTGTTTTCTATACCCCTCACCAGCTTTGTTGCCCTTCTCTGGACTTGCTCCAGAATCTCAAGGTCTTTCTTGTAGTGAAGGGCCCAAAACTGAACAGAGTTCTCGAGGTGCAGCCTCACCAGTGGTACAGGGGGCCCATCACTTCACTAGTCCTGCTCACTACACTATTCCTGATAAAGGCCACGATGCTATTGGCCTTCTTTGCCACCTGGGCACACTGCTGGCTCATATTGAGCTGGCTGTCAACCAACACCTCCAGGTCCTTTTCTGCCATACAGCTGTCCAGCCATTCTTCCCCAAGCCTGTAGCACTGCATGGGGTTGTTGTGACACAAGTGCAGGACGCAGCACTTGGCTTTGTTGAACCTCATATAGTTGGCCTTGGCCCATCGATCCAGCCTGTCCAGATCCCTCTGTAGAGCCTTCCTACCCTCAAGCAGTTCAACACTTCCACTCAACTTGGTGTCGTCTGCAAACTTACTGAGGGTGCACTCGATCCCCTTGTCCACGTAATTGATAAAGATATTAAAGAGAACAAGCCCCAGTACTGATCTCTGGGGAATACTACTTGTGACCAGCCGCAAACTGGATTTAACTCCATTCACCACAGCTCTTTGGGCTCTCCCTTCCAGCCAGTTTTTTTCCCAATGAAGAATACACCTATCCAAGCTATAAGCAGCCAGTTTCTCCAGGAGAATGCTGTGGGAAACTGTGTCGAAGGCTTTACTGAAGTCCGGGTAAACAAAATCCACAGCTTTTCCCTCATCCACTAAGCGGGTGACCTTGTCATATAAGAGGTCAGGATGGATCAGCCTTGTTCCTGCTGGAGCCAATGGCAAATTTCCCTGGTTTGCTCAGGACAGAGTTTCAAGTTCTGTTCATCTCTCTCAGATTTACAGGACAACGTACTCCATGATTTATACTTTATCTAATGAGCTTATTAAGAAATATATTAAATAAACACAACAAACAGGGGCTCAATCTCATTTTGCGCATAGTCTATCACTTTAATTCACTTATTCACTATTTGAATCCTATGATTTCATACCTTTGAACCCATAACTATTAATATCATGCACCTATGAGCAAAAGAAAAGAATTAGTTACATAGCCGATGGTGAGAGTGCTCATCCTTCCTCCTCTGTCACAGTGAGTGTCCTCTGTATCACACTGAGAAGTCTAAAAACCTTGGCAGCCCAGCTGCTGTTGGATCCACTTCAAAAGCTTTTTGAGTAAGCTGATGGTTTATATCCTCCAGCTTTCAGGTTTGGTCTATACCATTTCCTTGCCTTAGCATAAGCTGGGTTAGCCAAAAATCTGAGTTGAGGGAAGAGTCACACAGGGCCCTTGGGAACATTTGCTTTTATGATGTACTGTTGCAGAGCAAGTGAGGCTGTGTTAGCTGCGGCCAGTTTCCTGAAGAGGTGTGAGGTAAGAAAGTGATTGGAAGAAGAGGGTTAGGGAAGGGTCAAAATCTTGCTGGGATTTCTTCAGCATAGAAATTACCCACCTTGGGATCCCAAAGGTTGCTGGAGCTCATGGGCAACTGACTGCTACTAGACAGGTCTGTCTGTAAGGTCCTGTGTTGGAAAGAGACATTCAAGCTTGATGAGTATAGAGTGCTAGGCTTACTTTATTTCGCCAAGGCCCCACAAGTTCATGACATAGAGACAAGTACTCCCCACTCCATACCAGAGCACAAAAGGAACAAGAAACAAAGAGAAAAGGGGAAAGGGGTAAAATAAGGCATAGTATCTATCACTGCCTCCCAGTCCCGCTATGTGGAGCAAACATGCATCTGAGGTTGGTGAACATGGGCAGGAAGCCCTGTGAGAACATTGCAGAAAGTCTAGCATGGTTGTCTTAAAGGCGGGATGCAGTAGGGAGAGTAGAGAACAACAAAACAATTGTATTAATTTTAATTGCAACTGGCTAATTGATGCATACAGGCGATTTTCAGTATTGGGCATTTGGGAAGAAAATGTCTCTTGTTTCCATGGAAAACCCCAACTGGAATGGAGCATAGGAAAAACTGCATGGAAAAGAGACGAGACACATAGAGAAAATAATGGACAAGAGAAAATCTGGTGTTAAATAGGAATTGTATTTCGAAGTGGGAAAACTTGGAAGCATAGAAGTTGCTTACACTTGTGCTGAAAGTAATCCTTCCTCAGTTTCTAGTGGCTGACGAACATGTAAGATGCTCTATTACAAAGACAGACAGTGAGGGTTTGTTGTAGAAATTGCAGAGCAAAGCTGTCTGGCCCACAGTATCAGGTTAGGAGAATGTAATAACCCTCTCACCTGGAGATCTTGGAAATACCCAAAAATGTACTCTGTTGGCCTTTCTCTGAAAGCTGAAGAAGGAGACAGTTTTCAGACGTCATTTGGGTTCGGGGTCTTATGTGTTTTTCAAGGTGAAGGAATGTATCAAAAATACAGCCAACGGTCCATCGGTGTTTGTGGTGTTCGTGGCTAGATGGTTGTCATTTGTTTGCTGTGCTTACACTTGAGCTATTTGCCCCACTCCTTATTTCAGGAATACTCCCAAATCTTGGCATCTGTTTCTAGCTTTTTTTCCCCCATCTTTGTGTTGCAAAATGCCATGTATAATAGCTTGGGGCAGGACTACTGTTTGAGGATGACTTGCATATAGAGCACCTCCAGTCAGCAACACAGTGGTGCGCAAGAAAACCCATGGAAGCCCCATGGTGCAGCTCTAGGCACACAGCTGTAGCATTTTCTCTGACACCTTCGTGCCTTATTTGGCTTTTCCCTAGATATGCATCTGTAACCATGAGTGGCACACCTCACTGCAGCTTCTCAACTCCTTGGGCAGGGTTAGTGCTTTGCCTCTAGAGGAGTGCATGTTAGAGAAATAATAGCAATGCATCACAGAGCAGACAATTGGGGCAGAGTTATAGTACTGATTCATTCATGGTACTAGAGAATTTCTGGAGAACATAACTAGCTTGAAATAATGTAATCTTTTTGATTTATTACACTTTTAATTATGCTGTCCTAAACATGGAGAACTGCCATAACCTATACATTGAGGCCCTGCAGCTAGACAGAATTAAACTAAAACCTAACCAGAGATCATGCTTTGTACAATCTGGAAATCTGTTTTAACAGGAAAAAAATGTTTTATGATGCTTCAGTTTATCTGGGGAATTATGTAACATAATAACTTTTTAAATGAGTTTTAAATTTCCGTAAGAAGGAAGCATGCATCTTTCCTTTTAGCTTTCCCTAATTTTTAGGCCAACAGTGGTCTACACTGATTTCTATAGTGATGCTGTAAATTAGTGGAAGTGTTTTTTTTAAAAAAAAAGGAGTAGAGAGGCCTCATTACTTGACTCTCTGCATCATATTGAAATCATAAAGGCTCTGATAAGCAAAGTTTCAAATATTCCAGGAGGAGCCCAGAAGGTAATTTCAGTCACTAAATAGCTTTAATGGTTTCAATAAGGACTTAGAACTTCTTAACTCCACGGTTCAGTAGGTACCGAACCATCCTCATTCCCTTCTACAGCGCCCCTAGCCACCTGGCTGACTCAGAAGATGCAGCCTCCTGTTCTGCAATGCTTTCAAGCCCATATCTCCAGCCACTTTGGTGGTTTGGCATGTGCCATTATTGCTGTTTTACAGAGAGTCATTGTAAGGTTGTGGCAGCATTTTGTCCTGTCTGACTAGTCAAGAATGGAAGCTGAAGTTCAAATGCTGGTGCATGCATGTCAAGAACTTCCTCCTGTCCTCAAGGCCTCCCAGACTTACTTGGTTTGTGCAGCTCAAGTCAGGCTGAAGGACAGTGGAACACAAAGGTAGTTTATCTAGGCATGAGGGTAGTAGAGGGGCTTAGTACTTGGTGCTCTGGGAAGGTGAGAACTCAACATGGACCCCATTCTCCTGCACTCACACTAGGGAGGACTGGCACTGGATGAGAGTCTCTCTGATGAACCTCTGATACCTCATTCCTTATGGTAGTTAATTTTAAAAAATCTTATTGGTTTTATTTTTCCTTACTTAGAAAGTGAGAAGAGCACTCTGTCCTGTCCAACCTGTACTTTAGCTTGAATTACTAGGTCAATGGAAAGTGAGGAGGGAAAGAAAGGGAAATATCAGGTTTGGGATCAGCCTGATTGATTGCTTTGACTAGAAGTTATTAAGTGTGAGAGAGCCATACACTGTTTCCTATTCCAGGGCTATGGCGTGTTTGATATAAATGAGACTATGGCTGTGCCCATACGTGGAAATATATAGTAGTGGTAATACTGCTGGCTTTGTCTATGTGTTTAAACATAAACGTGTAGGTACTTCGCTAAGTTGTAACCCTAAGTCATGTTTGGCCTGCAGTGGAATAAATTATGTGGCACTGACTAGCATGATGCAGGATTCACATATATTGCTAAGCTAAAAAGCTTGTCTAGCTTCACAAGACCATTCCTGGGCAAACCCATAGTCTGGAAAAATAGCTGTGTTGGGTTTCTTTACATTCTGAAGCCCCATCAACCAGTGAGCATCTTAAGACTTTTCTCACATTGAATCTGGTGTTTATTTTTGTAATAATGACAAGCAACGCCAGCTTTATAAAACCATTTGTGGCAAGGAAAGCTTTCAAAATTGTGGGCTTACTGCAATTTCAGTTACAGTTGCAAGGTTATGCTGGCAACATTAATAATGTGATAAATAACTTAGTCCCAAATCGGGTTGCAATTTAAGTTTACAATTTATTAAATGAATAAATGCAAGCAAACAGTGCTGGGTGCACCGGGAGCCTCTGCTCTACCAAGACGCACACCGTACAGTTCCTGTTTCTGGTTTATATCCTTTCTGCTAATACACATTCTTTAAAAGGTGGGTCTATGCGAATAAATTCCAGGAGTAGGCTTATCTCTTTCTGCGCATGCCCTCGGGGTCTTCTTGTCTCCCATCTGGTGGTCTTCCTGGCTGCTTTCAGGATTACCCCAGATTCCACGTATGCGCATGGCCTTCGTATGCGCATGGCCTTCCTCAGCTCACCCTTAGG
>NW_009648053.1:60625-64027 GCF_000708025.1 Charadrius vociferus
GCTTGACACCATACGGTTAACAGCAAAACCGGTCCAGACTAACACACAAGTATGTCTTTTACAAAAAGCTAAAACTATATACATTAACCACTCCATTTCTCTTAGGCCTGCGGTTATACAAGGGTATATAAGACAGAAAGTCACATTTCACCATGCGGCCCTAGCATTAGTCCATATTGACACGAATCAGGTGAACACATTTCACAATAAGATTATGAAGATAGCTTTAATAAGATTACAATGATAACATGCATCTAATAGAGCAGCCAAAATGTGCTTAGCTTATTAACACAGCTCTGATTTTGTTAATTTAATGGTTGGGGATGTTTATTATTTTTTGTTTCTGGTGCAAAAGCAGAAAAAAGGCAGAGAAAAAAGTTGCTTTGCTATAGAGATTTTATATTGGCCTGAAATTAACAGGCATTTTCAGGCAGCTACATCTACCCCAGGTGTGACCAGCTCAAGAGGGAAGATGCAGAGGTGAAGTCCCTCCGCAGAGGCCCCATCTCTCCAGGCCAGACCTGTTAGAATTGAGACAGTGTAGATTTTGAGGTGGTTCTCTCAAAAGAATGCTTGAGTTCCTGTTCCACCCATCAACTCCCTTTTGCTGAAAATTCACATCACTGAAGCCCATATTCTGAGTTGCAAAGATGCCAAACTGCCATTATGTTTTACTAGATACACTGCCATTATTTCGGATGGTACAAGAATATTCATACTGAAACACTGAAGTTTCCCTCTTTGATAGCTGTTACTTTATGTGGAAGTTCTTGCTAACTATAATGTATATGATCTGGGAAATTAAAAGAAAATTGTTCTTGTGCAGAAAATAAATAAAACTGCTGTTCAGGGCAGTATATTCAGTTAGGAATTTTAAAAGAAATGTTCCTCAGAATTTTGAAGTAATTAACTCGCCATTCTTGTAACTGGTCTGCAGCTCAACACATTTAAAAACATTTATCAATTTAACATCAGTGACATTTTTAGAGAAAAAATAAACAAGTGCTCTTAGGGTTTTTCTAATCTAAATGGAAAGCCAAAAAAAAGAAAATTATTTTCAATTAAAAAGAAATTAAAATTTATTTAAGTGAATGTAAAACAAATATTACTTCATATTGGATGTTGAGACAGAACTTAATAGTGAAAAATCCTTAATTAGTGGGAGAGAATTGAGTGGAAAATCATTAATTTGTACTTTCATAAGTCTTTATTGCTTAATTGATTATTGCTTTACATACCAAGATGTAATCAGAAGACTGTAAATAAGCTCTATGTTGTAACTTTTAGAATTAACATGAAATATGTGCCCCTGCAATGTTCAAACCAAAGAAAGGCAGATGGAAGCAGAATTCCTCTGTGGAAGAGTTCTTGGTCTTTGTCTTCCTTTTTAAACACATGAAGTACAAAGGACTCTGAAGCATGTCAGAGAGCACCCCTCAGGGCTGAGACATCACTTGACAAGTTTAACTTAGTGGACAGGAAGAGGAAGAAAGAGGCAATACCCCTCACATGTCAGCCTCACCACACATTCTTACAGGCAGAGGTCTCCAACTCACTTAAGGACCACATTGCTCACACTGCAGATATGTGTGGTATCTTCCTCATACAAGAAAGGTTTTCCAAATGCATGGGATGGAGAAGCAAGCATTAAGTCAGTTTTACTTAATTGCAATCATGTACAGAGAAGACTTAACTGTCCAAAACTGAGGAAGGGAGGAGGCTTTTGACACTGCCTGTAAAGACAGGAGAAAGACAAGTGATTCACGTGTAGAGAATTCCTGAAATGTGACTTTAGAGTCAGGCTGTTAGGAAACAGTTAGAAAAGCACTTAGGGAAATGGGTATGCAGATTCAGGTGTTTGCAATGGGCAGCATTTGTTGATAGTGCTTGCCCCACTTGATTCTGTGCTGGGTACTTCAACTTTACAATGTGAAATCAGCACCTTTTCCTGCCACCATAAAGTGAAGTAGCTGACAGAGGACCCACAGTCTGTCACATCAGTGCTTCTCAGCTGCATGTCTAGGTATGAAGATAAGCCATATTTGGATGACATAAAAAGTACCTGACCACACAAAGAGAAGTACAGTCTAATGCTTATGGAAAGAGGTTGAAATTCAGGCTACCTGCTTCCTGATCATTGTCACAATGCTCTGAACATCAGGTGGGTCATCTTATTGCCTTGTGCAACATTATTCTTGCTGCAAGAATACAAGCAAGACTACAAGCTCTTTTGGGCAAGGATATCTGAAGGTGCAGCACCAAGCCCCAAAAGGCTTTGTTTGACATCATACATAGAAAAAAAAAAGCTGTTTTTGCCTTGTTTGAACTCTGACTTTTCTGGAACCATGCCTGATCCGAGGTAGCATTATGGAAGACACATCAAGACTGAGGCCGTCCCAAGCTGTATGACAGAGGCTGAGGCAGAAACTTGTCACAATTCACTGACGAACACTTCTTTTCTCCCAGTCTGTACAACCAAACTTGAAGACTGCTCCTGCAAGAAGAGGCACTTATATCTGCACACCAGGAATGGATTTTCTCAACAGTGGCTGGGCTCTGCTTCCCCTGGCACACAGCTCCTGTTTGCCTAGCTGCAGAGGAAGCCATTTGGAGGAGGAGCTAGAGATGTGCACACACCTCCAAGACTATGATCTCATTGGTATTGTGGAAACTTGGTGGGATGACTCCTATGACTGGAGTGCTGCCATGGAAGGGTACAGGCTCTTCAGGAGAGACAGGCAAGGGAAACGAGGAGGCAGTGTTGCCTTATATGATAACGAGCAGCTGGAATGCATGGAGCTCAGCTTAGGGATAGATAAAGAGCCAACTGAGAGCCTATGGGTCAGGATTAAAGGGAAATCGGGAGCAGGGGACATTACAGTGGGAGTCTGCTACAGGCCACCCGACCAAGAAGACCGAGTGGATGAAGCCCTCTATAGATAGATAGGGGCGGCATCACGTTCACAGACCCTGGTCCTCATGGGTGACTTCAACCACCCTGACATCTGTTGGAAGGGTAACACGGCCAGGCATATGCAATCCAGGAGGTTCTTGGATTGCATTGAGGACAACTTCCTTTTCCAAGTGGTTGAGGAATCAACAAGGAAAGGAGCTATGCTGGTCCTTGTCCTTACTAACAAGGAGGGACTGATAGTGTCAAACTCAAGGGCAGCCTGGGCTGTAGTGACCATGAAATGGTTGAGTTTAAGATCCTTGGTGCAGCGAGGAAGGTGTGCAGCAGGCTGGCCACCCTGGACTTTAGGAGAGCTGACTTTGGCCTCTGTAGAATCTGCTTGGTATGGTGCCATGGGATGAAGCGCTTGACAGAAGAGGGGCCCAAGAATGTTGGTTAATATTCAAGGACTGCCTCCTCCAAGCTCAGGAGCGATGTGACCCTACAAA
>NW_009648053.1:64118-82670 GCF_000708025.1 Charadrius vociferus
ACAAAGAGGAAGGCAGGCAGAAAAGCCAGGAGGCCTGCGTGGATGAACAAGGAGCTCCTGGACATGACCAAAAGTAAAAAGGAGGCCTATAGGGAGCGGAAATAGGGGCGGGTAGCCTGGGAGGAATATAGGGAAACTGTTTCATCAGCCAGGGATTGGGTTAGACAGGCTAAAGCCGAGATAGAACTAAATCTGGCCAGGGACATTAAGACAAGCAAAAATTCCTTCTACAAGTATGTCAGCAAGACAAGAAAGACTAAGCAAAATGTGGGCCCTCTCCAGAAGGAAACGCAAGAGCTGGTAACCCAGGACAGAGACAGAGCTGAGGTACTCAATGACTTTTTTGCCTCAGTCTTCACTGACAAGGGCTGCAGCCACACCACGATGATTGGGAAAATGCAGAATGCAAAGGCGAGGATTGGGAAAATGAAGAACCACCCACTGTAGGTGAAGATCTAGTACGAGACCACCTGAGGAACCTGAAGGTGCACAAGTCTATGGGACCTGATGAGATATATCCGCGGTTCCTGAGGGAACAGGCAGATGAAGTCGCTAAACCACTGGCCATCATGTTTGAGAAGTGGTGGCAGGCTGGCGAGGTCCCTGCCAACTGGAAAAGGGGAAACATAACCCCTATTTTCAAAAAGGGAAAGAAGGAAGACCCGGGGAACTACAGGCCAGTCAGTCTCACCTCTGTGCCTGGCAAGATCATGGAGCAGATCCTCCTGGAAACTCTGCTGAGGCACATAGATAACAAAGAGGTGATTGGTGACAGCCAGCACGGCTTTACTGAGGGCAAGTCATGCCTGACAAATTTGGTGGCTTTCTACGAAGGGGTTACAGCGGCAGTGGACAAGGGAATATCAAGTGACGTAAGCTACCTGGACTTGTGCAAAGCATTTGGCAGTGTCCCACACGATATCCTGGTCTCTAAATCCACATGGAATCTCTAATCCCACATGGATTCGACAAATGGACCACTCGGTGGATAAAGAACTGGCTTGATGGTCGCAAATAAGAAAAAAGATATTGATCAAAAGAAATAAATAACCCTGAAACATATAATCATGGGATAATCCAGTTTAATTTAAAAGGAAGAACAAGCAAAAGGAGGCCAAAGTTTGGAAGCAGGAATTAATGTCCCAGGCAAAGGGAAAACAGTCTAGGGACAAACATCACCAGCTGTCTTGAGACAGATACTAGGAATAAGCACAGACACTACAAGGAAAAGAAAACTGAAAGGGTCACAGCTGAAATGTCAGGAAGTACAGGAGTAAAATGAGGATTGCCAAGAGTCATGCTGGATTAGACCTTGAGAAAAAATTGGTGCCAGTACTCAAAGGTTTGTCCTTTTGAAATAAAAGGAGAACAATGGAAAACAGAGTGATGCTGAATACAGGGAGAATGAAAACTTTGGGTGGTTTGGTATTTTGTCTCATTTCTTTTATGAACATGTTGAACTAAGGTAAAGATTTTAAATTGCATTGAATAAACAGAAATTAAATGCTTCTCTTGGAGTGGGGAATTAGACTTTGGGAGTTTGATGTACACTAACTGAAAGTGAAGGGTGAGCTGATATACTCTGTAAATGCTGAACATCTGGTGCATGGCATAGCCAAATTAGAAGCAGAGTTTTTTAATGAATTTCTCAACTTGACCTGGAGAATAGCAGAAAAGATACTTAAAATTAAAAAGAAGGAGGGAGAAGAACACCCTCAAGAGCTGCAGACCATTAAGTATGACATTAATGGTATTTAAGGCTTTAGAACAACTTTTGAAGGAACATGTAACCAATGACCTGGAAGTGCAAGTCTAATAGGATGCATAAGAACATGCTTGTACTGGAGCAGAGGGCTCAGACCGAGCTGGTAATCATCTTTGATGAATTCACTGATGTTTATGATGTGAAAACAGAGGTAGACTGACACTTTTGTAAAACATTAAACACGGTGCTATGGGAGAAATTTCTAGTTAAGGTAGAGAAGGTAGAGGTTACTGAAGGCTCTAAGAGGTACAGAGTCATCCCAAAAGGAAAGGACAATTAGGATCCAACAAGCGGGCAGAGATCCATTACAATGGGTGACACTAGGTTCATGTCAGGCAGGCCTGGGTTAATACTTATCCCCAGAGTACATCTTGCTGAATGTACAGGCAGTGCATACAAAATTTGGGACAGCTGTTTTCAAGAATAAATTCTCAGTTCTGATCACCATGAAAGTAGCAAGTTTTGTGGTTCTCCAAAACCTGAACCTTTTCTGTAGGCTGAGATTTCACAGCTGCTGCTGGAGAGGGGAAAGAGCACAAGGAGCAGCACACGCTAAAAGCTAAAATTCTCCTTGTGCAAGAAATTCTGAAAGCCAAGCCTATGTTTCTGTTAAGCCAAGCCTATGTTTCATCAGAAATTCACCAAAACTTTTTCATTAAAAAAAAAAATCTGACGTTTCTTAAAATCATCCTTTTCCAGTGACCCTGACTCATCATTTTTTTCTTGAAACTCCACAGGACTTGGATTTTGATTCAGTCAGGCATGAGGCAGACTTGGACTTAAACTGTGACCCTGATGGGTCTTGGCTGCAGTTTCTGCAGGTGATTCTTAGGAAAAAAAAGCATGGGCTTTTTCTGTGAGTGGAACAAGCTAGTCCTCTCAGTGCTACCTGTTTACTTCCCTTTTCATTGCTGCTTTTGGCATAGCTTCCTTTGGTTTTGTTTTGGGTTTTGTTTTTTTGGGGTTTTTTGGGTTTTTTTTTACTTTGCTTGTGACACCAAGATGCTCAAGAGAAAACAAGGCTGAAAGGAATCTTGAAAGGTCATCCAGTCCATCCCTGGAGTGGAGACAAAGGCAGTTCATCTGTTTATTCCTGACATGTTCACCACCTGTTTATTGAACTGATGAGTCTAGCTGGTGATTTTTAACATTATGAGCTGTTTGAATATGAATTCCCTCCTATACTAGTCCTGAAATTGTGTTCTCTAGCCTCACAAATTCCCTGAGGTGTGAATCTTAATATGTTAGATACTGCTGGAGACAAAGTAATTGTGCTAAGACGCCCTGAAAGAAATGATAAGACAATTGGATTATAATAGGATAAAAATATAATTGGATTATCTTTAGGTATTTGTCATTGAAAAGAGAAGCAATGTGAATGGCTTGACCAAGGCCCTGCGATGTCTGCTGCTTCATCATTTCCTGCAACATGCTTGTTGGTTAATGAACCCTTCCTGTTGCATAAGGTGATAATGTTTTCTCATCTAATGAAAAAAAAAGGTTTTCTTCTATGCTTTTCATCTTCAGCTGCCTTGGAGCTGACTGAATGGAGTAGTTTCTCTAGCAGATTGTTCCAATAGGTTTATTTTTACTTTCCTGCTTTGCTGAAGTTCAGGATTTGTTTGGGAAGAGGGTGTTCAAAGCTCAAAGCCAAACAACAACTTTTCTGCTTTAAGGCTGCTCCTTCTCAAGGCTCCTTCAGTAGTGACTTTATGGAGTAAAACCTTTTGCTGTCTATATCCTGTAATCTCAAATCCTTTTCTCTGCCTCTTTTTCTCTCCATTGAAAAAATTTTCCCAGTGTTTCACAAACACTGACACATCCAACATCTTAATTTCCCAGGTTTTGCCCTTAACTACAAATCCCACATTTTCCTCCTTATTTACACTTACCTCACCTTGCTCTTCTTCAAAGTCTCATTATCATTTCACAGACAGCCCAATAGCTCATCTATAATTCTGTTTTGCTGTAATTTCCAGGAAGGTATAATCTCTCTAGCAACTGTCTGACAACATGTGTTATTTCATGTTTGCTTTCTTTTTTCTCTTCTCTTATGCAGTTGGGCAGATTATGGGAATACTTCCGATAGAATTCCAATAGCCTATGTTCCCCCCTTTCCTTTATGCTCCATCCAATTTCTTATTACTTTGTCATCATATACTCAAATTGGACATCTATTGCACTTCTTGCAACATCTTGGTGTTGGACCTGCTGCTCAGTCACAGTTCTCATTCCCTGTGGTGGTCAGATGTGCCTTCTGATCCTAACCCTGACTCTTGCAAAACTGTTCTTGCAATTGTTATGAAGGACACTGATGGCCTTATACAGTTATTGGACAATTACTGTGTTCATGACCTCCTCCTGAAAAAGGCAGTCAGATAAAGAACACAAGTTTATCCACTTTGGCTGGTACATCCAGAAGTTGAGGCCTAACACCTTTGATGTTTACCTTGGTCTGCAAACTACATCTTTGTCAGACTGATCTCCTGAAGTATTTAGCCAGAGGTTATCTTTCCTTCCTGCCATCCACCTCCCCCACCCCACCCCTCCAATAAGGAAACCAATTCAACTTCCTCTGAAAGGTGAGCATTGTTCTTACCCTATGACTGCTGAAATTTTATTATTTTTTTTAAGAGCGAATGATAGCTCATCTGGTCTGTGGGAGCCCCACACTGAATTCAGAGGCACAATACTGTTTGAAATAGCGTTGGGGAACATCAAAGATACTTAGAACCTTTTGGATTATGAAAGCAGGCAAACTGCTAGAGGAGAGAGAGCTTCACAGGGTATCCACCTAGAGAAAAGCTGCCTCATTCTCTCAGATTTGATTAAGTAATGGCTAATATGTGCCAGAAACCTCTGCAAGTATGACAAGTTTTCCTGCTCAGGGAAGGATGCAATTTATTTCTGATACTGTCTGAACTGAACAAAAACAGGATTTTATGTCCCTATCTGTCCCAGCACTATATGCACAATCATTAGAGAGGCAGACTGGAATCAGGCATGCAAATCCAAATCTTTGCACAACACAGATGCACTGGGGTCAAGGATGCCTTTAACAGCCTTCTCCTGGTATTAGTGAAAGACAGTTTGGCTCCCAGAAGCTTCCTCTGGGCCATGATAGCTCCATCACAGCACAGCAGTTTAGTGAAGTGTCAATGTCCATTCAAGAAGGTGTTTAAGGTGATAAATATTAAAGACAATGGTAGGGAACTGCAGAAGGGTATTGCAGAATAGTATGGGTGAGGACATGAGAGATACAGCTCAGTGTTGAAGGCAATGCAATGCACAGGTGAAAAAAAACAATCTCAGCTGTGCGTGTGCAGGGATATTCTCAGGAAAAGTAGATGGAGTCTCCTGCTGATAGACTTCCAAAGATATCAGCCTCATATTAGCCAATGAACAAGGAGATGTGAAGAACATAGCACACAGGCTATTCATTTATTGTATAAGGTTGTTTAGCCTAGAGAAGAGGAGGCTTAGGGGAGACCTTATCACCCTCTACAACTACCTGAAAGAAGGTTGTAGAGAGGTGGGGGCTGACCTCTTCTCCCTGGTGACAAGTGATAGGACGAGAGGAAATCGGTTGAAGTTATGTCAGACAAGGTTTAGATTAGATATTAGGAATTGGTTTTTTTTTTTCACTGAAAGGGTTATTAAACATTGGAATAGGCTGCACAGGGTGGTGGTGGATTCGCCATCCCTGGAGGTGTTTAAAAAAAGGGTAGATGTGGTACCTAGGGACATGGTTTAGAAGTGGTTTTGTCAGGTTAGTTTAATGGTTGGACTTGATGATCTTAAAGGTCTTTTCCAACCTCAGCAATTCTATGATTCTATGATCTGATACCATAGTGTGGCAGGAGCACTCCCCTTCCCACAGGTCTAATGGCATAGTAGAGGGGTGCAGTGGCTTGTTTGGCAGGAAGTGCATGAGTTGCTGGTCACGTACGCAAACAACCCCCAGCCACATACCCCATATACCTTACCCCTAAAGACCACCTCATCCAGTAAGCCTACCTCGGAGGCCATTTAGCCAATGAAAGCGATGTGACGATGACCAATAGATGACCACAATTCAGATTCGACCAGGCTATAAAATGGGTCCCCACACCAAGACCCCAGTTTGAGTAGTGCTCCTTGGAGCAGTGGGTCTGTGATCAGAAGAGCTCCCTTTGTGTCAAGATGTCACCCAAAGTAACTTCCCTGGGATTGAGTGTCCTTGCCTTTTAGGTGAGTGGTTTGCACATTTTTAATCATAATTCTAAGCTCAGAGTTAATATGCACAGTGTAGTAATAGTCCCCAATTGACATGCTGAACCTGTAAAAAGTTGTGTCTGCCAAAGGGTTTGTAGTACAAGATCCCTGTTAATACCTACCATTCTACCTTTTCTTCATGACACAATTAAAACCTGATTTTTTTAACATCTTTTGTTGGTTTTACACTTCCGCAACACCTAGGCATCTATACTTCCCCTGTCTCAAAATAAGGTATAGTTAATTTAAAAAGAGACAGACAAGACAACAAGAATGATCTGCAAAATAGAATAATGTACATGCAAGGAGGGACTGAATAGCCCAGCACTTTACCTTGAAAAGAAAGAGTATATAAGTGAGGTGTACAATGGCAGAGTCTCTGAAGAGAGTGGTTAGGTAACAAGTACTCCCAAAAGAAGAATGAATCCCTCAGGGAACAATTTATACCAAAGAAAAAGAAATAATTCCTTATGCTTGGCACATGGTTAACTACGGACCTCCTTGCCACAGGAGGATGAGGCTCTAAAGAGCTAAGTAGATGTATAAAGGGCTCAAATGCATGAAAAAGAAAAGTCCGTTGTGGTTTATTAACCATTGTCCTGGTTTGAGGTAAAACAGAACCAATTCTGTTCAGTGACTTTGCTTCTTAGCTGGTCCTCTTCCAAATACTGAAATTAACAGCATATTTTGCAGAAACTGTTCGTTCTCAGAGTGGTAAGACCTATGTTTGTAGATGCCAAGGAACGGATGCAGAGAGGGTCTTGCTTATATTTATTGCTATAACAACCAAGGCCAGCTAACTTTGTTACTTGCCCCATTGGAGGGTCAGAAGCAGAAAAGCGTAGAGCAGTCCCGCCTGTGGGGAGGAACGGACAGGACAGGTGACCCAAAACTGAACAACGAGGGTATTCCATCCCATCTGCTTCATGCTCAGTATAAAAGATGAGGGATCAAAGGGTCAGCTCTCTTCCTTCAATGGCCAGTGTCTGAGGAGGATTCTGTCTGTTCATCTGCCTTTGATTTCGATACTGAATCCAGACCTGGAATCCAGATTCGGTCACCAAGTCTGGTCTGAGACTTCCCCAGTGCCAGCTGGTGATGTGATTGTCAGCTTGATATGGTTTTGTATGTATGTAGTTCTTTTCTTTTTTTTTATTATTAATATTTCATTAAAGTAATTTAGTTCCTTCTAAACTCATAAGTCTCTTTTTCCCTCCTCTGCCTCTCTCTTTGGAGAGATGTGGGGGGAACTATCTGTCGGTCCCATCTGGGGTGCCCCACATCCCCTGTGACTGGTTTGGCCCAAACAACAACAACCATCAAGACTCAGGCATCAACTGCAGCTGAGGAAGTCCCTGAATTGCAGGTGGGAAGGTGCTGGAAGGACGGTATTACTATATTATAGTATCTAAGTTCTGTTCTAGTATCTTATTATGGGCTGTCATACCTATCTAAAATAGCCCAGCATTACCTGTACTCCATCCACAGGACTCCACTGCTGGTCTCTTTCAGAGACAGGACATGGGCTAGATGGTCCTTTGATAGGACCCACCTCACCTGCTCTTACAACTCCATGCAAAAGGAGCCTGGCAGTTGCCAGAGGGGGATTAAACCTAAACAGTGTTTTGCAGTCACTCTGGATTAGTGAAAGGATCTGATCTCTCTTTATTGAGCAGGCAAATGAAAGAAATGCCCAACATCACATCTATCTTATTTTCACATCCTTATATTTCCCTAGCTTATAGACAATGGTTATTTTCAGACTAGGGGGCTATTATCAGCATCTTTTCAGAACTTAAGCGTGCATCTGCAGATCTGTTTTACCTTGTTTTCTTGAGAAATTTCTTCAGCTTCCTGAGCCACATGGTCCGCTCAGGGGCCATTGCATGGTGTGTCGCATTAGCTGACAACAGTTGTGACTGACCCACTTTTGTTCCTATGTCCTTCTCTCACCCCTGTTTTGCCTTGCTCTATGCACTGCCAAAGCAACCTGAGCTATTCCACCAGGCACAGGGAGCACAGCAGCTAGGGGAACAACTTCCATGTGTAATGTTTTCATATCACGTCACTAGCTTATCACCAGACTCTAGTTAGACTACTTCTGAGAGAAATTACCACCAAGGTTTCTGCAAGCACAATAGCATTAATGAAGGTAGGGAATTACTCCTGCAGATGTCTGACATTCAGTCAATCCTACTTAATGTAATTACATTGCTCAATGAAAGACAAAAGGGATGTTCTTGTAGTCCAAACCTTGCTTTTTATTTTTCTGTGTAGGGTGTTTCCCCTGACACTTCCAGCTAATTTAATATTCAGTGAAAATGTTAATATAATTAAGTAAACATAATTATTTTAAAAGCAAGCTTTATTCTAACACTTTGCATCATTATCATTTTCCCACCTGTCCTGGTTTCATTTGGGATAGAGTTAATTTTCTTCCTAGTAGCTGCTGTGTTTTGGATTTAGTATGAGAATAATGTTGATAACACATATTGTTTTGGTTGTTTCTAAGTAATGCTTATATTAAGACAAGGACCTTTTCAGCTTCTTATAGGAGCTGAGAGGGAGCATAGACAGGACAAGCTGGCTAAAGGAATATTCCATATCATAGACATCATGCTCAGTATATAAATGGGGGTTGGCCAGGAAGCAGGAATTTGCGATCACTGCTTGAGATGTGCTGGGCAATCAATCATCGGGTGGTGAGCAGTTGTGTTGCATCACTCATGTTGTATGTTCCTTCACCATTATTATTATAGGGACTGGAGATATTGGTCGACAGCTGGCTGAGTATCAGCCAGCAGTGTGCCCAGGTGGCCAAGAAGGCCAATAGCATCCTGGCCTTTATCAGGAACAGTGTAGTGAGCAGGACTAGCGAAGTGAACCACTGTTGAGGCTGCACCTTGAGTACTGTGTTCAGTTTTGGGCCCCTCACTACAAGAAAGACCTTGAGATTCTGGAGCAAGTCCAGAGAAGGGCAACAAAGCTGGTGAGGGGTATAGAAAACAAGACTTATGAGGAGCAGCTGAGGGAACTGGGGTTGTTTAACCTGGAGAAAAGAAGGCTCAGGGGAGTCCTTATCGCTTCCCACAACTACCTGAAAGGAGGTTGTAGTGTGGTGGTGTGGGGACCTGCGGACGGACCCAGACGCAGACCAATATGATCAATGCTGAAGCCCCTTTATTAAAATACTTAAGCCATTATATACTTTTTACTACAATGTGGGCTAGCTCTGTGGCTTGTGCTCATTGGTTTCTAGACTTATACACACAAAATATTATTGGTTAAATGCAGCTGTAACTTATTATCTACACTTTGTTACTATTTCTGCCAAGTCAGTCTTTTAATTAATACACATTCCGCATCTGTTGGGGAGCAGCAGTAGTTTCAGTGTCAGCGCATGATCTCCTCCTTCATGTTGACCTTCAGTACGTGTCCGTTGTTTTCCAAGAAGTTTCCCACAGGGACCTAGGCAAAAGAAGGGTTAAGTATGGTAGAACTAATAGGGAGGAATAAGCAGCTGCAGCACTGTTTTGGCAGATGATGAAGCTGTGTGAAGCAACTCCCTAGATAAGGAGGTGCTGCTCACATGGAAGAGAGATTCCCTTTTTGGTGGGAACATGACCTTTTAGAGCATGAGATGGTGTAAACAAGTAAAGTAGAAAATTACTGGCCTTGGTATAAAAGAGCACATTTGCTTAATAAAAAAGAATTCGATTCTGCATGCCAGAGTCCATGTCTTTCCATTGGCCACAAGGTGGTGTCACGCCCCACTCAGAAAAGCCGGGGGGGGGGAGGGGGATTTCACTCAGATTCACAAGTCCCCAACAGTGTGGACTAAGGTGAGACAACTCTCAAGGTCTGTAGAAAAACATTTATTAGATTCCCACAGTGATTAATATATGTCTTAATTATGTCCATGATAATTGGTTAGGTATATAACAAATTACGGAAAACAGTAAAAAAAAGTATGGCAAGTGGTAAAGTACGCCTTGCGTTACTTCACAACAGATACACAACAAATTATACCATGAATTATAGTGAGTGGTAAGGTATGCGTTGTGTTACATACTTAACTTTAAACGAAAAAAAGAAAGAGAAACAAAAGGATAGAGAAAAAGAGAGAGAGAGATAAAGGGATCACCGGTCCTAGTTCCAGCGTTGGTCTGGCCAACGGGGGTTTCTAGCTCGTAGGAATGCTCCTCTGTCTAAAATCTCCCCAGGGAAGAATATCTCTCTAGGGGCACTTATTTTCACCTTTTATGTTCACGGTATCAGTACGACCCGCCTCACTGTTGTTAGCGCAGAGACAAACACATAACCACATTTCCAGGTTATACGCGGTGCTTTATTTCGAGGCGCCGGGAACCAGGGGTACGCACCCAAATCTGGCTCCAAAGACCGCCTTGCCAGATACGCATTTTATATTCTCTTGGTTACACAATTTCATACATATTCAGTAAGTATTGCTACATTATCTAATACATATGCATTACAGATTACTTCATCCTGTTGCGGCATCAGCCTCTCTTATTGCGCATGCTCGTCTTCCCTCTAGTGGTCGTCGGTGGTCGTCCTGATGAAGTAAGAAGTCTTCCTCACCTTGTCCTTTTCACCTTATTCTTCTTGACTCAGTTCCAGCATCTGTTTTCTTGTCCAAGTTCCTCCATGTTCTGCTTGGCCTCTCTGGTATGTCGCTTATTTGTTTCTTAGATACTTAAAACTATAAAATATATTCTCTTCCCTTCACCATTAAACCATTAATCACCATGGATCACTGAGAAACTACAAAGTATATTCTTTCCATTATTATTGATTGCATTTCCATCACCATTGGTTACTCTATTCGGTTACTATAGTCACCCCTTACAAACTCACTCTAATAGCAACTTGACCATCTACTTAGCTACTTTACTCTTGCATTTCCTAACACTGTTACAATGCTCGGGTTTTTCTCCCCCCCAGGTGACGTGTAGCATGATTTGGGTGGAGAGATGAGTCCTGTGATAAATGACTGCATCCCAAATTGGGTTGCAATTTAAGTTTACAATTTATTAAATAAATAAATGCAAGCAAACAGCTCTGGATGCGCCAGGAGTCTCTGCTCTACCAAGACGCACACCATACAGTTCCTGTTTCTGGTTTATATCCTTTCTGTTAATACATATTCATAGAAAAGGTGGGTCTATGTGAATAAATTCCACGAGTAGGCTTATCTCTTTCTGCACATGCCCTCGGGGTCTTCTTGGCTCCCATCTGGTCATCATGGATGAAGTCAGTGGTCTTCCTCGGCTTGCCTTCAGGATCACCCCAGATTCCATGTAGGTGCATGGCCTTCCTAGGCTCACCCTTAGGATGACTCTAGATTTTTATGGCTTGACATCATATGGTTAACAGCAAAACCGGTCCAAAAAAAAACAAAAGTATGTCTTTTACAAAAAGCAAAAACTATATACATTAACCACTCCATTTCTCTTAGGCCTGCGGTTATACAAGGGTATATAAGACAGAAAGTCACATTTTATCATGCGGCCCTAGCATTGGTCCATATTGACACGAATCAGGTGAACACATTTCACAGTCCTGCAGTCATGTATGTTTAGCATGATCTTGATAATCTTCATTAGCATATGCAGGGGTGTGAACTTTAATATGCGTTTCGTGGATAATGAGGCAAAGGTCATTATTGGACACGATGGCCCCAAAACCAGAGAAACTAACAAGCTTCCCAAGTTGATCAGAAAGTCATGTCTTCACAAGACAAAACCCACATTCATAGCCGAAGCAGAAACATTTCTTCAACATGTATTCAGGAAAACTCAGGAAAGAAGGCAGAGGAAGGTGGCTGGAGGTTGTAACTCTAAGAGGCCCCTTGCTTTGTCCCTGTTTCTGTATTGCACTTGCAGAATTTTGTATTGCATCTTACTGTGAGCACCAGACAATCCGGTTTCTCTGAAGCCAAGGGATGGTAGACACCAAAGTATTTTTGAGGCCCTGGGATCAAAGCACTTTGCTAGTTACTAGGGTATGACTCAGCACACCTAATGCTGATAATCACCTACTACTTTGCTTCAAACCAACAATTTCATGGGGTCTTTTCCACAGTATTTTTGCCACCAACCCTTTGAAAAGCAGAAGGTCAGGGTCTATAAAGAAATGTTACTTCAAAATTTACAAGCTATAAGAAAGAAATACATTTGGAATGCTTTTCCTTTGCCTTTTTGTTTCTTCACACTTTAAGACCTGGGTCACATTTTCAAGCTTTACTCTATGGCCTGAAACCTGAGGTCTCCCTTTTTAATGAGAACCAAAAGCTGAGTTTCTTGTGGACTGCTCTGATTCCTGAAAATGAGACTTTAAGGTGCACATCTGCCTTCCTAGCATCTCCTCTACAATCACAAAAGTTAGAACGGTGTCTTTGAAAATGACTATGGATTGTATAGGCTCTGCCTATAGATTTGACTGTCATTTTTGGATACTGTCCTGGGTTGGGGCTGACCAAATAAAAGCAAATGCAAGAATATAATTCAGCTTTGATGCAATGATTGTCATTTGAAACTAAAATTGTGCACTAGCAATCTTTATAATTAGAATAATTATTGCAGCAACAGGAAATGGTCTGTGGAGATACCAGGAAGCGTGACTATAATGTTGCTCTCTGTTGTGGTTTGGCCTCAGCCAGCAACAAAGAACCGTGCAGCCGCTGGCACAACTCCCACAGTCGTGGAAAAAGAAATCATCAGGGCAAAATCATGGATTAAAAGAATGCAATTTAACAGAACATCAAAAAGAAAGATGAAAACGTGATTACAGTACCTCCACGAAGTGTACCGACCGGACCTGCACCGCCGCAGCCCACCCCCAAATGGCGACTGCTCTCTTTGCCCTGGCTAGCTCCTCTTATAGCCCGGGCATGGGTCACGTGGTATGGAATACCTGCCCCCTGCTGGCTCCTTGGGGAAATTAACCCCATCCCTGCCGGAACCAGGACATTATCCACCCCTTAATCCATACCATCTGTGTCATGCCCAGATCTTACAGTTCCCATAGTCTGTGGGCCATCCCTGCAAAATATCCATTGAACTCACTTAAAATGTCCATTGAACTCATTTAAAATGTCCACTGAACTCACTTAGACCATGATGGTAGGCTCCATCTGTGAGAACAGTCTCTTAGGTCACATGAGATGGTGTGTGGTGCTGGATGGGTGCATGCTGTATTTGAAGCTCACGGCTGGTGTACCTGATGCAGTCTATGCCCACGGTCCACAGGATGAAGATGTCGATCTCAAGGAGGTTGCTGGATGCCAGCTGCTGAGGCTGATGTACCTGATGCAGTTCATACCCATGGTCTGCACGTTGAAAATGTCAATCTTGAGGAAGTTACTGGGCACGAGCTACTGAAGTCAGTTCTTATTTTATCGTTACTGCACTTTCCTCAGTCTCATCAAAGTCCATCTGTCATTGCTCTGGGTGATTGTTCTATAGCAGCACTGATAGCCATCGTAATAATGATAACATACAACAGCAAAGTTATTTAACATCATAAAATTCTATTCATTGGCTATTCTCACCCAGAATCAGATCCCTATGAGGCACGCATCGGACCTCCCCATCTTCTCGCATCACCCACCAAGTGCATCCAGGTCCTTGTGCAAAAGCAGTCCCACGGATGGCTTTGCCTTTTGCCTGAGGCAGAGCTAACCCAAACTGTCTTCCCTAACATATTCTTCATATGCACTACAGGGACTTTATCCCCTTCTACTGCACGTGGATGTTTTGATTGGGCAGGGCCAGCTCAATTGGCAGATGCCCTGGTGTTAACTAACCAGGTGGCTTTTGCTAAATGTACATCCCAATGTTTGAAAGTCCCACCACCCATGGCTCTCAGTGTAGTTTTTAGCAGTCCATTGTATCTTTCTATCTTCCCCGAGGCTGGTGCGTGATAGGGAATGTGATATACCCACTCAATGCCATGCTCTTTGGCCCAGGTATCTATAAGGCTGTTTCAGAAATGAGTTCTGTTGTCTGACTCAATTCGTTCTGGGGTGCCATGCCTCCATAAGACTTGCTTTTCAAGGCCCAGGATAGTGTTTCGGGCAGTGGCATGGGGCACAGGGTATGTTTCCAACCACCCAGTGGTTGCTTCCACCATTGTGAGCACGTGGCGCTTGCCTTGGCGGGTCTGTGGGAGTGTGATATAATCAATCTGCCAGGCCTCCCCATATTTATATTTTAGCCATCGTCCTCCATACCAAAGAGGCTTTAACCGCTTGGCTTGCTTAATTGCAGCACACGTTTCACATTCGTGGATAACCTGTGCGATAGTGTCCATGGTCAAGTCCACCCCTCGGTCACGAGCCCATCTGTATGTCGCATCTCTCCCTTGATGGCCTGAAGCATCGGGGGCCCACCGAGCTAGGAAGGCATCTACATGACGTACTTTCACAACCAGATTCTCTATCCGAGCAGCATTCAGCAGCCACAGTTCAGCAGCCCAGATGGGCTTACCTCTGCGCTGCCAGTTGCTCTGCTTCCACTGCTGTAACCACCCCCACAGAGCATTTGCCACCATCCAGGAATCAGTGTAGAGGTAAAGTACTGGCCATTTCTCTCGCTCAGCAATATCTAAAGCCGGCTGGATGGCTTTTACCTCTGCAAACTGGCTCGATTCACCTTGTCCTTCAGTGGCTTCTGCAACGCATCGTGTAGGACTCCTCACAGCTGCCTTCCATTTTTGATGCTTTCCCACAGTCTGGCAGGACCTATCAGTGAACAGGGCATATTTCTTCGCATTTTCTGGTATTTTATTATATGGTGGGGCCTCTTCTGCGCTCGGCACCTCCTCCTCTGGTGATATTCTGGAATCTTTGCCTTCTGGCCAGTCCATGATCTAGGACTCCTCACAGCTGCCTTCCATTTTTGATGCTTTCCCACAGTCTGGCAGGACCTATCAGTGAACAGGGCATATTTCTTCGCATTTTCTGGTATTTTATTATATGGTGGGGCCTCTTCTGCGCTCGGCACCTCCTCCTCTGGTGATATTCTGGAATCTTTGCCTTCTGGCCAGTCCATGATCACTTCCAGTATTCCTGGGCAATTGGGGTTTCCCATTCGAGTTCGCTGTGTGATCAGTGTAATCCCCTTACTCCACATAGCATCAGTTGCATGATGTGTGGCAGGGACCCTTTCTTTGAACATCCAGCCCAGCACGGGCAGTCGAGGTGCCAAGAGGAGCTGTGCTTCAGTACCAACCACTTCTGAAGCAGCTCGGACCCCCTCGTATGCTGCCAGTATCTCTTTTTCGGTTGGAGTGTAGCATGCTTCGGATCCTCTGTATCCCCGACTCCAAAACCCAGGGGTCGACCTCAAGTCTCCCCTGGTACTTTCTGCCAAAGGCTCCAGGTAGGGCCATTCTCCCCAGCTGCAGTGTAAAGTACATTTTTAACATCTTGTCCTGCCAGGACACTCTCTCATGTGTCTTTACTGCACACAGGTTTCTCAAAGCCTTGAATGTAACCTAGTTCACTGCACGCATAGGAAAGCAAGCGTCAGGTGGTGCAGAAAAGTGTATTTGTAACATATGGTTATCATTGTCAGCGTGTTTGCCAGTGCTTTCATGTTCATACTCAGCTGTCCCAAATGGTAGAGCAAACAAGTAACACAGACCCATCAGTCTGGATCTGGAACATGTAAGGTCACTATGGAGCACTGCAGATCAAAAAGTAAACTGGAGCATTGCTTCACTGCCAGCACTGCAGTCGTGGTGGATGTTTTCTCCTCTTGAGAACTGATGGCATTGCCAGCCTCCACAGCTGAGGGTGGTGCCATTTGCATGGCAGCTCGTAATGACTGCTGGCTCTGCCTCTGGAATGAAGACTAGGAATACAGGTCTTACAAGCTGCATAGGAAAAGAAACTTCAGTAAAACTTCTCAGCCCACAGCTTAGCATCCACTGCTCCCAGTCCATGCTGGGAGAACACAGAAACCACCTACTGCACTCTTCCTTCTAGCTAAGGCCCAAGGCTAAACCCTCGCTAGGGACTGCCAAGACCTTAGGATAAGCAAACCTCAGTGGAATGTTTGGTAGATAGATACACATGACTTGTCCCACTTGAGCGCTCAGAGAAAGGCCTTTACTTTCACTGCATCTCTGGTTCATGCTCAATATGCATATTGGCAACCACAACAAGAAGGCATGATTACAGTCACAGAAGCTATCTTGGTTAGTTTGGCCTTCTACCACAGCTGGCTGTTCTCTACCATATGTGCCTTGGTTTTAGATTTACTGCTGTGGGAAGATGACGGAGGCGGCATTAGCTATTATCTTCTCAGGAGATGGACTGAAAGAAAAAGACCAGACTCAACACCTTTGCTTCAAAGATGCAATTGTGCTGTCTGGCAGCTGACTCAGAATCACAGAATCACAGAATGGTCAGGGTTGGAAGGGACCTCTGGAGATCATCTAGTCCAACCCCCCCGCCAGAGCAGGGTCACCTACAACAGGTTGCACAGGACAGCGTCCAGGCGGGTTTTTAATGTCTCCAGAGTGGGAGACTCCACAACCTCTCTGAGCAGCCTGTTCCAGTGCTCCACTACTGTGGAGAACCAATACCAGATGCAATTTTGTCTTGACATTGCTACTGTGCCTCCATCTCCTGGGAGGACCATCTTCTTCATGGTTTTGGAAGCGACGACCTCATGTGCCTGCGCAGGGACCAAGGGCGCGAAAAGAGCAGGAAGAGGCTTGCAGGAGAGCAGCACTTCCGGTCGACCTGCGCATGAGCGAGATCCCTATATAAAGGGAGCACGTGCCTTTTGGCGCCCCTTTTTTTTCCCTTTTCTCCGCTTCGTCTCCTCTTTTGTTCCTCCTCGCCTCCCTGCTGCGTGCCACCCCCCCCACGGACCCCAGGCTCTATGAAGAAGACTTTGGACAGAATCTGCAGAAAAACTGTTGAACTCAGAGTGGTAGTAGTGAGCTTTCTCCCTCTTTTCTTATTTTCTTCCTTTACCTCCTTTTCTTTTCCTCCCTTTGCCTTCACTTCACCTTTCCTCTGCGCTTTATTCTTTGTTAAAAGTATTAAGTAAAAGGTTGTACGACATTTGACCAACTTTAGCGTCTTAATCTCGTCCTTGGGATTATTTTTAACGGAACCTTCCTGATACTGGATCAGGACAACTACCCTCAAAGTAAAGAAGTTCCTCCTCATGTTAAGATGGAACATCCTATGTTCAAGTTTTTGCCCGTTACCTCTTGTCCTATCACTGGGCACCACTGAAAAAAGACTGTTCCCATCCCCCTGGCACTCTCCCTTTCAGTATTGGTAAGCATTAATAAGATCCCCCCTCAATCTTCTTTTCTCTAGACTAAAGAGACCCAAGTCCCTCAGCCTTTCCTCATAAGAGCGATGTTCTAATCCCTAATCATCTTTGTAGCCCTTTGCCGGACCCTCTCCAGCAGATCCCTGTCTTTCTTGAACTGGGGAGCCCAGAAGTGGGCACAATACTCCAGATGCGGTCTCACCAGGGCAGAGTAGAGTGGGAGGATGACCTCCCTCGACCTGCCAGCCACACTCTTCTTGATGCACGCCAGGATGTCATTCGTCTTCTTGGCCTCCAGGCCACATTGCTGGCTCATGGTCATCCTGTTGTCCACCAGGACTCCCAGGTCCCTTTCCACAGGGCTGCTGTCCCGATCCAGTATCAGGAAGGTTTTGTTAAAAATAAAGTCGGTCAAATGCCGTACAACCTTTTACTTAATACTTTCAACAAAGAATAAAGCATGGAGGAAAGTTGAGGGGAAGGCAAAGGGGGAAAAGAAAAGGGGGTAAAGGAAGAAAATAAGGAAAGAGGGAGAAAGCTCTCTACTACCACTCTGTCTGTCCAAAGTCTTCAATCATTACACGTTTCATAGAGTCTAACGTCCATGGGGGAGGGCACGCAGCAGGGAGGCAAGGAGGAACAAAGAAGAAAAGGGAAGATGTGGGAGACCTCGGCTGGTCAAAATACAAGTTTAACACTGACCCTGAACAGATACCCGTGTACACTTGAGGAGACAGAAGAATCCTGAGAAGATCCAAGCAAACAAGGTAAGGCGTGGCAAACATCCTGGCTTTTCCCAGAGCATGAACAGCGCGTGATCAACAATTGTATTGGCTGAATGGTGTGTGATGTGAGAGTGGATTGGGCAAAAGTAGAATGTTAGAATATATGCACAGATAAGCGACCAGCTAAGAGGATATAAAAGAGCACTGCTTGTAAAATAATATGTACGATTCCTGCAACTGGATAATCAGTGTCGTGTCTGTCTCTACAACGACACCTGGTGACCCCAACGTGATTTTACGGGACAATCCACGGACTGTGGAAGGCTGCAGGTTGACGTGCAGCGGGGACGGAGCCCGGTGAAGCTGAGAGCAGCGGAGAGCTGCCTGATCCGGACCTGAATACTGACACCTGATAAGGTGAGCCACCGGGAACAGGGATAAAATGGGACAAAATATAACAAAGGAAGAGGCTACTGTATTATCCACT
>NW_009648053.1:83439-84577 GCF_000708025.1 Charadrius vociferus
CCGATCTGTTGTGTCCATCCGATATAACGCATTTAGTGCAGGTTATGTTTTCACCAGTCCAGTATTTGGTATTTGAATCAATTTGGAGACGAGCTGCAGAAAAAGCAGCCCTGGGAAACATGCAATTACCTCAAGGGGATCCCAGATTGGGTGCAGGGGTGGATGTTCTGATGGGAACCGGTAATGTTTTTTCTAATCCGCAAGTACAGGCACAGTGGCCTCCTCTCTTACTGGAACAGTGTCAGCGTATTGGTATGCAGGCTTTGATAAAACCCATGGAAATGGCGACTCTGCGCCAAAAATATACGGTGATAAGGCAGGGAGCTAGAGAACCTTTTTTACAATTTGTAGAAAAAATCGCTGCAGCACTGGAGAAACAGGTAGAGGATGAAAACCTGCGGCAGATGTTATGTAGACAGTTGGCAAAAGATACTGCGAATGAGGATTGTCAAAAAATAATTGAGGCCATGCCTGGAGACCCCTCCCTGACTGATATGGTCCCTGCATGTTCCAAGGTCGGAACGGTAGAACATAAAGTAACTGCTCTCGCTGTTGCCTGAAAAGCACAATCGGCTCCAAAATGTGAGAAAGAGGGGCATGTTAGAGCCAATTGTCCAACCGCGAAACAAAAAGAGGGAAAGGAGCCTTCTGGTGGCGTACCAAAATTAACCTGTAATCGATGTGGGAAACCGGGTCATTTTGCTAAACAATGTCGATCTAAGTTCCACATCAATGGGCAGCTGCTGCAGGGAAACGGCAAGACGAGCACGAGAGGGCGCGCGCAGACACATATACCTTACATCCCTGGGAATCCTTTTGTGGATATGACACAGAACCAAAACAATCCTCAGACAAACCAGTCACCTTATGTGACAAGCTCTCAGGCAAGACCAGAGGAGCAGCCGGGATGGATGTATCCACAGCCCACACAGTAACTATTAAAACACTGGGTGTGCATAGGATACCCCTTGATGCCTGGGGACCAATTGGTGAAGGACTTAGTGCATTGTTAATAGGAAGATCAAGTAGTACTTTACAAGGGCTGATGGTACACGTAGGTGTGATTGATGCAGACTATACAGGACAGATTTGGGCTATGGTGTCTACTGCAACACCACCAGTGACAATTAATGCAGGT
>NW_009648053.1:85976-100368 GCF_000708025.1 Charadrius vociferus
ATAAAGCCACATATGTGCTGAATTTTGTTAACATAACAGAGGATTTGCAGGAGCCACCTATGGTTCGCCACTTTGAGTCCCTGCGGAAGGTGACCACTGTTTCTCCTGGTGTTAAGGTTAGGGTAAGGGACCTGCAGAGTAGTGAGTCATCACTTCTGTGTGATCTATTAACCTGGGGAAGAGGGTATGCTTGTGTCTCCACAGATGGTGGACCCCAGTGGATTCCTGCTCGTTGCATTTGGCCTGTTTTGGATGATTCCTGCAAGTGAGGAATTGATGGTCTGACAGTCAAAGCAGAGTGTATAGATAACTTTAGCAAACATAACGCATCAAGAAGCTTTGTGCCTTTCTATCGCTACGCCTGAAAATCTTTTTTCTACATGCTACATTACAAAATAGAGCTGCAATATATTTTTGCTATTAGCCCAAGAACATGGTTGTAAGGACTTTGAAGGAATATGTTGTATGAATTTGATCACTTGGAATCAATACATAAAAGTATCCAGCTTCTGAAAGGTGGAGTGAAAAAGTCACAAGTGGATGACTGATGGGACAGGTTAAACAACTTGTTTAAAGGTTGGGGACTGTGGGGGTGGTTGCTGTCCTTGATGAAAACGGGATTGTTGGTTTGTTCATTATTGTAGTTGTGTTATTAATGTTGCCCTGTCTCGTGTCTCTGCTGCAAAGGACCCTGCAGCAGACGGCACAGGCAATTTTTGTAGCACAAATACAAAAAGGGGGAATTGTGGGAGACCTCGGCTGGTCCGAGGAATCAAAATACAAGTTTAACACTGACCCTGAACAGATACCCGTGTACCCTTGAGGAGACAGAAGAATCCTGAGAAGATCCAAGCAAACAAGGTAAAGCGTGGCAAACATCCTGGCTTTTCCCAAAGCATGAACAGCACGTGATCAACAATTGTATTGGCTGGATGGCACGTGTGATGTGAGAGCAGATTGGGCAAAAGTAGAATGTTAGAATATATGCATAGATAAGCAACAGGTAAAAGGATATAAAAGAGCACTGCTTGAAAAATATAATATATGATTCCTGCAACTGGATATTCAGTGTCGTGTCCGCCTCTACAATGACAATTAATGAAGAAGCCCTTGCTCTTACTTGTGTAAACATCACTCAGTCTGAAGGGACTGACTGCAATATCATCTGTTGATTAATTCATCGGGATTAAAACTAAGAAGATACTTTCGTATTTATACTGCTCTCATGCATCCAGGCACACTTTAGAGGAGCAAGTGATGCATGTAATGAGCACTCAAATAGCATATCTTGAAAGCAGAAGATTCCCCTTGCATCTACTAGTAAGAAGAAGTACTGTTTGTGATCAACAGCCATCAATTCTTGTAAAATTAACCCTCTGGATTTTGTTTAGTTACACTCCAGATAATGACAGAAAAATGGCTGCAATGCAATTACTGTCTCCTTTTAAGTGTGGTATTAGTGCACCCGTGTGTGCTGGCACTGCGTGTCCCCTCAAAGAAGGGTTGGGCAGGGACACCAGCGGCCTCCCCAGGCTCCTGGCAGACAGACAAGGAGCAGAGTTTGTCAGCAGGGAGTAAGACCAGAAATGGTTCAAAGCTTTGCAGCAACTCAGGCAAAGTTAGCACTGTTTCAGTAACTATTTGAGTGTTTCTCTCCTGTTGTTGCTCTTGCATCTCCTAGGAAGGAGCAAAAGGTGTAAAGATGTTCCTAGTCATCTTCCATGGCACTGCAGGGCTGTGCCATTAAGAGGATGTGGTTAGAATGGGACAGCTGACCCCATCTTCTCTTGGTGCTCATATCAAGCCTGAATCACCATGTATGTCTATGATGAAGTTATGGTCCATAGTAGTCCTTGTGGAGACTGTGTAAAAGTTCTACCACTTGGTCTTCCAGTTGATCCTCTCTAACATAATCATCTCTGGTCTCAATCCATTTCTTATCTTGTCCAATCTAGCCTCCTGGACCTGAGGGAGTGGTGCTGTCAGCCTTTCACGTAGGATATGTCTGTCACACAGTGCACTGACTTGATCGAATAAGTCATATGTATGTTTGACATATCCTGCTCTTAACATCTCTCTTCCTCCTTGGCACTGACGATTTATACTATAGATTTGTGTAATCTCCCCTACCTCCTTCAGTGAGTGAGGGGAAAACCTTTCAACTAATCAAAGATGGTTTCAGTCCTCTCTGAAGTAGTGACAGCCCCTGCTATAGAAGTCATAGCCTTATGGAGAGCCAGGGATGATGAGGGGTGTCAAGGCCAGCTGGGGCAGATGCCATCATATCCCCATGGTTTGATTCTGATATGTCACAGATGGGTCAGAAGAGCAGTCCCACACTGAACTGGCCCCTTCTGATGCTCAGAGCCATAGTAGATTATGTTGCTGTCCTTTTAGTGGGCTGCAGAAAGAGGCATGGAGTGCACAGGTTAAAACAGAGAAAATGGGCAGTCTCCAAAACCCTAAAACAAAGCATCAACAAGTTTCACAAGGAGAACGATTTGAGGAAATAAACATAAAGCCATTAAGAAAAGCAAATTACATATTGGGCTGGATTCACAGAAGGGAAGGGAGGAATATAACTTTGTGTTTGGAGACTTTTTGCAACAGTTTGTCTGTTTCCCATTTCTTTAAAGGCAGAACGGCAGTTGTGTCATCTGTTGGTCAATATTTAGGGGAAAGAGCTGACAGGGAAAAGAGTCTTAATCACTGAGGGTTGTCTCTGTAAGCAAAATGTTTATTTTGCATTTATGCTATGCTATAGGGCTCCTGATTATTTCTGCACAGCCTGGGAAGAAGTTGTTGTCTGCTTCTAGCTTTCTCTTTTCCTTTGTGTATAATTTGGTCTTCCTTTTTCCCTCTTCCCTAAGGCACCTGAGGATTTAACACAGCTAGTGAGGCTAAGATGCAGAGATGTTACTCTGTTACTACTCAGAGACAAATTCTTTGCTGTCCCATCAGTTGGGACTTGCTCAAGCTAACTCAGGGTTAAGCCAACTGAATTGGTTGAGGGCCAGGCAGGACTTCTCCCGTAGATCAGATTGGCAGGGACCTCACCCTGTAATTGTTATTTCTTGAGCCCATCTGTTTGTTCCTTCACATGGAAGTCACACCACTGTGGGCAAGTGTCTTTTATTTCAAGTCAGTGCACAAGAACATGAAGGTGGTCAAAACTATATGCAGTAAGTCATTGCCACCTGATAAGCCATTATAGCTATGTCACGTGCCACCCAAAAGCTGAATAAAAAGGTGCAGTCTGTAATCTAGCCTCACCCTCTCTACCACCACTACACAGTGGTGGTATCGCTGTTACTAGGATATACCGTAGAAAGAACTTTTTTGTTTTCCTTCTGCCTTCACAGAGCGACTCCAAGTTGCTCTTAAAGGTCATTTGTTGGGATTGAATTTCCATGCAAACTCCAGCTCTTCCAACAAAGTTGGGATTGAACTTCCTTGCAAAATTCCCTGCTCTGTATAAAACCTGCACTTTATTAAGGAGTTATTCTCACCTTGATCTTTTGTACAGGAGGCAGCAAAGGGCAGCTGGATGCCAAAATGTTCCTTAACAGTTTCTTTACAGAGAAGTGGCCAAGTTGGCTGAAAGAAGTGGGTCACAGAAACTGGAAGTCTACCTAGGAATTAATTATTATAATGTTGTTGTGGTTTGGGCCAGACTGGCCCCTGGGGCTGATTAATCACATAATAGCAGGGAAGGAGTTGCATCTTTTGTATTCATGTTTCTCAAGATTTGCCCAAGAAAGTCTTAATGCTGACAGTTCTCTTTTTGAGCTGCGTACTTAAAATGAAAGCTCAGACTGGCTTAGGTCAAAGCACTTTATCAAGCCAGTTGTGATGAAAATAGAGGAGATTGGATGGGGTTTGCTGGATTAGGGGTCAACAGCAATCAGTGCGTGGGGAGAGTTAGAATTTGTCCAAAACCATGTTTTAGTTTGCTTAATGGAGCAGCATGCAATACTTCTGATTGTCCTCTCTTACCACCCTTCTGTTCCTGCCATGGAGTAGTCTTGGAAGTCACAAACAGGATTCCTTTTAGACTGACCTACCCTGATAGATGCACTACAGAACTATATCTGTCCAGTGTGTCCTCCTCCATATATAGACTTGGGCCCCTCACCACAAGAAAGACATTGAGATTCTGGAGCAAGTCCAGAGAAGGGGAATGAAGCTGGTGAGGGGGTCTGCAAAACAAGTCTTCTGAGCAGCGGCTGAGGGAGCTGGGTTTTTTTAACCTGGAGAAAAGGAGGCTCAGGGGAGACCTTATTGATCTCTACAACTACCTGAAAGGAGGTTGTAGCAAAGTGGGGGTTGGTCTTTTCTCCCAAGTAACAATCAATAGCACAAGAGGAAATGGTCTCAAGTTATGGCAGGTTAGGTTTAGGATGGATATTAGGAAAAATTTCTTCACTGAAAGGGTTATCAAGCATTAGAACAGGCTTCCTAGGGAAGTGGTTGAACCACCACCCCTGGAGGTATTTAAAAGATCAATAGACGTGGTGCTTAGGGACATGGTTTTTTGGTGGTTTTGGTATTGCTAAGTTGATGGTTAGACTCGATGATCCTAACGGTCCCTTCCAATCTAGACAATTCTATGATTCAATGACTTCTCCTTCCTATGAAGATACAGCTTACCTATGTTTCCTGGAACTACTGCAATCCTTTCCATTAGCTTTGGGTTTGGATAAAGTTTTAGGTTGGCTACCATCTTCCTGAGAGAATCAAACTAAGATGGGCAGGAGAAAACACAAATATGTGTTTCCAGCACTTAAATCTAGACAGTCTTATTGTGCTCAACACCTTGTGGCTGACACAGCTAACTGCTGAGAGTACTGAAAAGACAGGCCTGGACATCTGCCATTTCTTTAGCTGGAGAGATGTTTTTACCAGTGATGCATTTGTTACAGGTTCTGTTACTGTGTCCAGGCATACACCACACTCAGCTGTAATGTCATGAAATCTCATCTCAAACCAGGCTGCAAGAACAAGTGAGTGCCAAGACAGAGTAGGAGGCAAGATGGTGCCATCCCCTTAATTGTATGGCATGCCTATCTGGATCTGTCCAAGAAAGGCATCCTGACAACACACTGCCTGGATCTCTGGTTAGGGTGATAATGAGCATGATTTGAAAGAGCTGCTTTATGAGATTCAACTGGGTGCTGAAAGCCATAGAGAAGAAACAGATGGCTAGATGCTTCCTTTGGTGTGAAACTGTCTCAGCAGTGCCCTATCCACTTCATTCCTTGCTTCACTTTTTAAAAAATTGCTTTTACAGCTGATAAGGTATTTCTGAAGCAGTTGTCTGTATTTGCATGAATTCTGAGATTTTCAAACTGACTGAAGTAAATCAGTTCTTCAAAATGATGGGTGTCTAAAGTTTTGTGCTTTGTGGGGCTATTTTGGGAGCAGGAAAAGGAGTTACCATATATACCATGGATACAGTAGGCGCCTGGAAAATCAGATGTGTCCATACAACTCCACATCTAGCAAAACACAAACAAAAAGCAAGAGTACCCACAACTACTAATGTCCTTACATAGAAAGCTTTGATTGTAAGGGTAACAACAGAAGGAAATAATACCAAGGATCCATACTGTTAGGTGCAGAGTTAATATCAATGCACACACAGAAAGGATCCTTAAGAGCTGTGACTCTCACTACATAGAGCAAGATTTTGATATCACTGTCCTTCAGAAGAGGAACCCATATGGGTACATCTACATAGTGCTCTAAACACAAGCCAAGCAAGCGACTGGTACTGAGATGTCAGCTATGAGACAGCTTTACAAGTCTACAGAAGGAATTGAAGGTGGATTATTACACAAGAAATGTAGCATTGTAGATAGTGGCCCAAGGGCCTTATGATCCCATTCACAACATGACCAAACTTCATCTTCATGAAGAAACATGACAAACCAGTCATGTTTCTTGTCACTTTTCTCCTTTTGGGAGATTGTTTCAGAACCCCACATATCTGTTTTCTTCATGCTTCTTGAGACTTGGAAGAAGACTGGTGTAACTGCATGGTGTGCTGCACTACGATGTGATGTAGAGTATTAGATCAGATGGCAAAAGCACATGGTAATATGCACTCTTCAGATACTTAATATTTCATATCAAGGCTGGAAAGAAAGACCATTGGTTCAGATAATAATGTCCAGTTTTCACCTACATGCAAACCTGCACCTGTTTAGCTGATAGCCCCAGTCTTTATCAACTTAGTTAAACAAATGTCACTTTTGTAGGCCCTGTATGTTGATTTCCAAGTGATTTAAACTGGTATGGCACCAGTGGTTCAAATCCAGTGAGCTGATAAAATCAGTATACAAGTGATACAAGTTCCCATGCATTAATGTAGTCACTTTATCTTTTAAAACACTTATGGAAAGCTTAAGCAGTTGTGTAATCTGCCAACTGCTGTGCTTTTTCATGTCTCCAGTGACCGGCTACCAAAAGTGCTTACTAAAAGTTACTGTCTCATCTGCTTTGCTGACAGAACTCACAAAGACCTTCTCTCATGTAGCTATCACAACTATAAAACTACTGCATTGGCTGTTCCCAGTAGAGAATTTGAGAGCAATTGCATGAAGTACTCCTTGAAACTGGAGGAGTTAGTTACCTTTGGTAGAGTGACAAACACATAGAGGGTGCTTACACTTTTCTCAGCACTGCTTGATGTGGCAGAGGAGTTGGTTTCAGGTTTAAACCCCTGACATGTCTCTGCCCAAAGTGTCAGTCTCTGCATCCCAGTTAAGTCCACATCTAAAATGCTAAATATCGCCAGTCTGCACAAGCATTTGGCTTCTTGCTGAAAGCTGGTGTGGAATGATGTGTATGTTAAATTGCTGTGTTTTCTGTTGATTTTGTGTATCAATGCACTGCATATTTATTGGTGCAGATTTAAGACAAGTGTGTTTTCCCAGTATGCCTCAGATCACATCAAATGCAATTTCAAGTCTAGGTCCCCCATGGAATCTTATAAAGGAGTTTGTAGTGGGGGTGACTTGAGCGGAATATTCTCTGATTTCTTGATTAAGAGAATTTTTAGCATACACTTAATCTAATAGGAGGGTGTTTTAGGGCTGGAGTTACTCTTCAGTGGTTTCACCAACCTAATTAGACAGGAAGATGCCATTCAAAGCAGTTGAGGCAGATGGGCCATGTTAACACAGATGTTTGGTTGTCAAGCCAGGAGTGGTCTCCCTTGTCATGGGAGGTTTATAGTTCCTGTTACAGCTTGAAGATGGCCGGTGCTTGTTTGCTGGGGTCTGCAAAAAAAAAGCTGTGCTGCTTTGTAGGGCTGTTGAGACACAATTGGTCATCTGACTTTGCCGCACATGATGCTGGGTACAGTGGTCATCATAAGGACATCACAAGGAAAAATGGGCTATGTAGGGGCCCTCAGTAGCACAAAATAATAAAAATAGTAGGAGCCAGCAAAATCGCAGCTGGCTGAAGAATAGGTGGGAGTCTCAGGCTTTGAAAGTCCTCAAGAACTCCCTTTGCAGTGTCTCATGCTGGCCATCCTTTCTACTCAACCAGGTGCTGGCTAGCCCTACTCCCTCTCTCTATTTCTCTTTTAATCCTTTCTTTCTCACTTCCCCCTTCAGTTTTTGGTGTGGAGAGCTGAGCTTATTTGCTGTCAGGTGTATCACATGCTTGGTATTCTCCATTTTTTCTCTTGAGAAGCAGAAATATGTAATTTGCCTCTTTAAGAATGATGTTGAAGTCTGACTCCTTTGAAAAGCAACACCTCTGCTTGAGTTTCCTTGTGTATTAACACTCTTTAACTCTCATTAGTTGGTGCTATGCCTAACTTTCAGTCCATCACACTCCCATCAACTGTTGTGATAGGTTGTGACAGCCATCACTTCACTTTTTCTGTTGGGCCAATTAGCAAGAACAGACAATTTTATCAGGCTCTGATGACATCCCATTCTGTGTGTGGTTGAGTTTCCTGTCCCACAATAACACAGGCTGATTGTGGCAGTGCTGGTGGTCCCCCGCCTGTCAGAAGGAAGCTATTCTGGTCCTGTCCAGGTATATGTAAGAAAGGAGCAGCATCTGGAATATTGTCTAATGAATAATTGAAAACTTAGTAGCACTATGGACAAATGGCACATCTACATGCTAACAGCATGCATTGAGCGGCTGTTGGCAGCTGATGTGAGCGGAATACTCAAACGCAGAGAAGCCCAGAGGACCTGTGTGTTTGTTGACTGTATCCCCTCTTCTGGACATTTTATCTGCAAAGTGAGTGCGTTATTCCTGAATCACTAGCATCGCACAGCTGATTGAAAAGATCTAAACTGCTCAGATTTGCAGATGTAGAGTGCTGCCCTTGCCAAGCAAATTTTTTTTTATAATTGTTAAGGATAAGCTGTAATTATTATTATAATTTATTCTTATAATAACACTTTACTATAAATTCACCTATATCCTTAAAACATTTTAGGAAACTTTTTTTTTTTAAAATTGTATGTCACTAGAAGACTACAGGGTTATTGGCTATTGTTGTGGTTTAGGCCAAATCGGCTACTGGGGACCTGGGGGACCCCAGATGGGACCGACAGATGCTCTCCTCTACCCCTCTTCAGAGAGAGGAAAAAGAGACTTATGAGTTTAGAAGGAACTAAACTACTTTAATGAAATATTAATAATAAAATAAAAAAGAAATAATGAAATATATACAAAACCGTATTAAGCTCTCGAGATGACAATCATGACACCGGCTGGCACTGGGGCAGTCCCAGGCTGGACTCAGTGACGGACAGGAACAGGATTCCGGATCTGCATTCAGGATCGGGATCGCAGGCAGACGAACAGAGTCCTCCTCAGTCATCGGCCATTGCAGGAAGAGCTGACCTTTCGACTAGCCTTTATACTGAGCATGAGGCAAATGGGATGGAATACCCTCGTTGGTCAGTTCTGGGTCACCTGTCCTGTCCGCTCCTCCTTGCAGGTGGGACCCCACTATGTTTTTCCGCTTCCGACCCTCCAACAGGGCAAATAACAAAGTTGGTTGGCCTTGGTTGTTATAGCAATAAGTATAAGCAAGGTCCTCTCTGCATACCATGGCTGGGCATCAGCTATAAACATAAGTCTTATCACCCTGAGAGAGTGAACATTGTCTGCACAATATGCTGTTAATTTCAGTTGTTAGAGAGGCCCAGCTAAGAAGCGAAGTTACTGACCAAAATTGGTTCTGTTTTACCTCAAACCAGGACAGCTATTCTGATTTTGCTCCTGATTTGGTGAAACAAATACTAATTAGTACATGTCTGCTGTCTATGAAAGTGGCACACAAAATGTAAAGGGCAAAACCACCATCAAGGAAAGGCAAGGACTGACTACTTCCTAAGGAAGGCAAGCCAAGAGCCAAGGATGGCAACAGTATAGGCAAGACGTGCTCTCACAAACATGGCCAGTAGCTCCTGAGCTGAATTAGCAGAGCAGGATGGTGATAGTAATTGATCCTGTCAAAACAAGACAAAAGTGGTCAGGTCTAAGATCATAGAATGGTTTGGGTTAGAGGGGACCTTAAAGATCATCTAGTTCTAACCCCCTGCCGTGGGCAGGGACACCTTCTACTAGACCAGGTTGCTCAAAGCCCCGTCCGACCTGGCCTTGAACAATTCCAGGGATGGGGCATCCACAACTTCTCTGGGCAACCTGTTCCAGTGCCTCACCACCCTCATAGTGAAAAATTTCTTCCTAATATCTAATCTAAACCTACACTCTTTCAGTTTAAAACTGTTGCCTCTCATCCTGTCACTACAATTCCCGATAAAGAGTCCCTCCCTATCTTTCCTGTAGGACCTCTTTAAGTACTAGAAGGCTATAAGGTCTCCTGAGAACCTTCTCTAGGCTAAACAACCCCAGCTCCCTCAACCTGTCCTCACAGGAGAGGTGCTCCAGCCCCTTGATCATCTTTCTGGCCCTCCTCTGGACCCACTTGAGCCAGGCCCATGTCCTTCTTATGCTGGGGGCCCAGAGCTGAACACAATACTCCATCTGGGATCCCACAACAGCGGAGTAGAGGGGCAGAATCCCCTCCCTTGATGTGCTGGCTGCATTTCTTTTGATGCAGCCCAGCATATGCCTGGCTTTCTGAGCTGTGATCCTGCATTGCTGATTCACATTCAGTTTTTCATATACAAATACCCCTAAGTCCTTTTCCTCAGGGCTGCTCTCGAGCTACTCATCAGCCAGTCTCTGTCCATGTTGAGGATTGCCCTGGCCCAGGGGCTCACTTACACTTGGCCTTGTTGAACTTCATGAGGTTTGCACAGGCCCACCTCTCCAGCCTGTCCAGGTCCCTCTGAATGCCATGGTCCCTCTAGAGTATCAACCACATCAATCAACTTGGTGTAATCTGCAAACTTGCTGTGGGTGCAGTCAATCTCACTGTCCATGTCCCCAAGAAAGATATTAAATAATACTGGTCCCAGTACCAATCCCTGGGGAACGCCGCTCATAACTGGTTGCCACCTGGACCTTCAGCCATTGAGCTGCCACCATCCAGCCAATTTCTTATCCACCAAGTGGTCCATCCATCAAATCCATGTCTGTCCAATTTAGAGACAAGGATGTTGTGCAAGACACTATCAAATGTACAGGTAAATGATGTCAGTTGCTCTTTTCTTATCCAACAATGCTCTAATCTTGTTGTAGAAGGCCACTAAATTTGTCAGACATGATTTTCCTTTAGTGAAGCCAAGTTGGCTGTTCCCAGTTGCCTCCTTACTTTCCATGTGCCTTAGCATAGTTTCCAGGAGGATCTGCTCCATAATCTTGCTGGGCACAGAGGTAAGACTGACCAGCCTGTTGTTCTTTGGGTCTTCCTTTTTTCCCTTGTTAAAAAGGGGGTTATGTTTCCCCTTTTCCAGTCTGTGGGAAATTCACGTCTGCCATGACTTTTCAAATGTGATGTATCCATGTATCCATCATCCTAAGTGACTTAGCCACTTCATCTGTCAGTTCCCTCAGGACCCTCAGAGGAGTCTCATCAGGTCCCATGGACTTGTGTATCTTCAGGTGGTCTTGAACCTGATCTTCTCAGTGGGTGGCCCTTCATTCTCCCACTCCCTGTCTTTGGATTCTCTGAGTTGGGCAGCTTGGCTAGAGCACTTGAAAGTGAAGATCAAGGCCAAAAAAGTTGTTGAGTACCTCAGCAGTCTCCATGTCCATTGTAACCAGGTCGCCTGTTTTGCTCATCAAGGGGTTACAGTTTCTTTCATCTTCCTTTTTTTGTCCTATGCACCTGAAGAAACCTTTCTTGTTATTTTTCCTCTTCTTAGCCAAGTTCAGCTTCAGCTGAACTCCTTGGACTCCCAGGTCATACACCTATAATCTCCCTGCTTGATCTGCCTATGCATTTTGTTTTGTATTTTAGTCTGACTAAGAGGTCTTGACTTAGCCAAGCTGACCTCCTGCCTCCCCTGCCCAGCTTCCTGCACATCCGGATTAAGAACTCTTGCACTCTAAGAAAAATGTATTTAAATATCTCCCAATTCTCATTTGCTCCTTTGCCTCTGAGGGCAGTTTCCCATGGGATCCCACACACTAGCACCCTAAACAGTCAAAAGTTTGCCTTTCTGAGGTTTAGGGTCCTGACTCTGCCTTTTACCTGTCCTGTACCCCTCCAGATTGAGAATTCTACCAGGGCATGATCACTGTAACACAAGCTACCTCCAGTCTTATCCTTTGTTAAGTTCTTCTGCATTAGTGAGCAACAGGTCCAGCAGTGTCTCTCCTCCGGTCAGTCTCTACATCACCTGTATGAGGAAGGTGTACTCCAGCAGTTTCCTGGAGGGCCTGCAGTTTGCTGTGCGCTTTTCCAGCAGATGTCCAAGTGGTTGAAGTCCTCTGTCAGGATCATGGCCTGCAAGCATAATGCTTCCTGCAGTTGAAGAACAAAGTCTTCATCAACTTCCTCTCCTTAATCAGGTGGCCTGCAGTAGACACCAGCCACAAAGTTTCCTTTGTTGGCTTGGTCTCTACTTTTCACCCATAACTCTCAATCTGCACATTGCTGTTCTTCAAAGATGACTCTGTGAAACCAATACTTTTTTTGGCATAGAGGGCAACTCCCTCACCTCTCCTTCCTTGCCTGTCCCTTCTGAATAGCTTATAGTCATCAATCACAGCACTCCAATCATGCAATTCATCCTACCAAGTTTCTTTCATAGCAATCAGGTAGTTTTCCATCTGGGCAGTGGCTACCAGGTCCTTCTGTTTGTTTCCCATGCTGTATGCACTGGTATAGAGGCACTTCAGCTGGGCTATTGGCCCCATCGCCTTTTTAGAGATCACCCTAATTCCCTTGAGGCAATTCACAGCTGTTTCCCTGTTGTTTCCTGCAGCCCCTGACCCTTCGAGTACTTAGAACACCATCCCCTTCCCCCACTAAATCTGGTTTAAGTCAAGCCAGGAAATCCAAATAACAATTCAAGATCAGATCTGAAGTGGGAACACCTACAGTACATCTCCAGGAAGGAGGAAAGGCCCAGCTCTAAGCTTAAATGGGGCTCATGGGCCCATGGGTAGGAGTGTGGGTGGATGCTCTATGCGAGCTGGTCAGGGCAGTGAAGGTCTGTTAGTGCCCTAAAAACCACCAGACTATTAGCCACTGCTGCTCTTCAATGTGCGTGGCGAAGAAGTGGCAACGTGTAGCCCAAGGGTGACTAAAGGAGGCTTCAGGGCCTTGGGATGGTTAGTAAAGGAATCTGGAGCACAGGTTATCTTTTATTCTCTTCTTCCAGTTATAGGCTACAACACTGGAAGAAGCAGATGTGCTCAGTCTGTTAAGACATTCCTCCGTGGCTGGTGTCACTGCCACAATTTTGGATTTTTTGGCAATGGGAGGGCCTACATGGCACCAGGCTTGCTGGCATCAGATGGGGTTCATCATTCTCAAAGGGGGAAGAGGGTCTTTGCTCATAAGCTAACGGGGCTCATTGACCGAGCTTTAAACTAGACTCAATGGGGGAGAGGGGTATTATCAGGCTTACTCATGACAAGCCAAGGGACGACACTCCAAGGTTTGAGGGATGAGTTGCCACTGAGGGCCCTCAACCTGTTGCTGTAATGTATGCTGGGTACACTGCAGCACACTCGAAGTCTATATAGAGACGAGCCAGGGGCTCCTGAGGCAATAGGAGCCAATGGGGAAACATGGTCTTGTGGTTTGACCTCAGCTGGCAACAAAGAACAACATGGCTGCTCGCTCAACCCCCATAGCCTGAGAAATTTGGAAGAAAAAGGCAAAATTCATGGGTTGAGATAAGGCAGTTTCACAGAACAGCAAAAGGGAAGAGAAAACAATAACAATGACACCCATAAAGGAATATACGAATGCGATTACAGTGCCGCCGCTCACCGACCGGACCCGAACCACCTTAGCCAGCTCTGAGTGGCAAATTCCTGCCCCCTCCCCCACCTAGCTCCTCCCTATATCCCGGGCGTGGCTCACACGGTATGGAATACCTGTGTCCCCTGCTGGCTCCTTGGGAAAATTAACCCCATCCCTGCTGGAACAAGGACATTATCCACCCCTTATTCCATACCATCTACACCATGCCCAGATCTTACAGTTCCCAATTAATTACCACCACTTTCCCCTGTCTTTTATATATATAGATATATACAGATTTAATTCCAATAGTCTAAGGCCATCCTTCTAAAATGTCCATTGGGTTCACTTAGTCCATTACTGTGGGTTCCATCTGTGAGAACAGTCTCTCAGGGTGTGTGAGATGGTGTGTGGTGCTGGACTGGTGCATGCTGTATTCAGAGCTCATGGCTGGTATACCCTGTGCAGCCCATGTCCATGGTCTGCAGGTTGAAGATGTCAGTCTCAAGGAAGTTGCTAGAAGCCAGCTGTTGAGGTCAGTTCTTATTACACCATCACTGCCATTTACTCAGTCTCATCAAAGTACATCTGTCGTTGGTTTGGGTGATTCTTACTGCAGTAACAATGACAGAAATCACAGTAATGAAGACATACAGTGGCAGGGTTGTTTGGCACTTAACATCGTAAAATTTTATTCATTGGCTATTCTCACCCAAACTCAGATCCCCATGAGGTATGCATCGGATGTCCCCATCCTCCCGCATCACCCACCAAGTGCACCCAGGTCCCTGTGCAAAAGCAATCCCACGGATGGGTTTGCCTTTGCCCTGAGGCAGGGCTAACCCAGACTGTCTTCCCTAACATATTCTTCATATGCACTACAGGAACGGTAGGCAGGGCCAGCTCAATTGGCAGATCCCCTGGTGTTAACTAACCAGGTGGCTTTTCCTAAAGGTGTATCCCAACGTTTGAAGGTCCCACCACCCATGGCTCTCAGTGTAGTCTTTAGCAGTCCATTGTATC
>NW_009648053.1:108019-108942 GCF_000708025.1 Charadrius vociferus
AGCAAAGGCAGCGTGTCTTCTACTGATTGGCTAATTTTAGGCACTAGACATTTACTCATTGGTTAATACTAACATACCTTCCTTGCCCAAACTACAAGGACCTTAGCACATCTTTTTTCAACACAATTTACTGTCTGTATCTCTCAACAGAGCAAGCACTCTCTGTTCCTTCTAGGCAACATTGTTACCTAGTTCCTCCCAGGGTTTGTGGCCAACGAGTTCCAGCACGTCCTCCTTTATCGGTTGTTTAACACTTGAAGTTTTGTTGAGGCTAGCTGAGCTCTGGCCTTCAATATACCGACTCAATGCCATGCTCTTTGGCCTAGGTGTCTATGAGGCTGTTTCGCATACGAGTCCTGTTGTCTGACTCAATTCCTTCTGGGGTGCCATGTTGCCATAAGACTTGCTTTTCAAGGCCCAGGATATTGTTACAGGCAGTGGCATGGGGCACAGGATATGTTTCCAGCCACCCAGTGGTTGCTTCCACCATTGTGAGCACGTGGCGCTTGCCTTGGTGGGTTTGTGGGAGTGTATAATCCATCTATAATCACCTTGTCCTTCACTGGCTTCTGCAACGCGTTGTGTAGGACTTAGGACTCCGCACAGCAGCCTTTCATTTTCCATGCTTTCCCACAATCCAGCAGGACCCATCAGTGAACAGAGCATAATTCTCATTTTCTAGTATTTTATTATATGTTGAGGCCTCTTCCGCACACGTCACCTCTTCCCCTAGTGATATTCTCAAATCTTTGCCTTCTGGCCTGTCCATGATCACTTCTAGTATTCCTGGGTGACTGGGGTTTTGCATTTGAGTTTGCTGTGTGATCAGTGCAATCCCCTTGCTCCACGTAGCATCAGTTGCATGATGTGTGGCAGGGACCCTTTCTTTGAACGTCCAGCTCAGCACAGGCAGGCGGGGGGGC
>NW_009648053.1:109050-109339 GCF_000708025.1 Charadrius vociferus
ACTCCAGAACCCCAGGGGTCGACCTCGAGTCTCCCCTGGTGCTTTCTGCCAGAGGCACCAGGTAGGGCCATTCTCCCCGGCTTCAGTGTAGAGCACATTTTTAATATCTTGTCCCACCCGAACTGGCCCCAGGGCTACTGCATGAACTATTTCCTGCTTAATTTGTTCAAAAGCTTGTCGTTGCTCAGGACCCCACTTAAAATCATTCTTTTTTCCGGGTGACGTGATATAGAGGGCTCACAATCAGACTGTAATTTGGAATGTGCATCCTCCAAAAACCCACAACACC
>NW_009648053.1:110244-110890 GCF_000708025.1 Charadrius vociferus
CCTTTTGGGTCCTTGAAGTATCCTCTCCTGAGATAGTCTGTGCCAAGGATGCATGGAGCCTCTGGGCCAGTCACAATGGGATGCTTTTGCCACTCATTCCCAGTTAGGCTTACTTCAGCTTCCAGTACAGTCAGCTCTTGGGATCCCCCTGTTACTCCAGAAATACAAATGGGTTCTGCCCCTCTGTAATTTGATGGTATTAAGGTACATTGTGCACCAGTGTCCACTAGAGCCTTATACTCCTGTGGCTCAGATGTGCCAGGCCATCGAATCCACACAGTCCAATAAACCCGGTTGTCCCTTTCCCCCACCTGGCTGGGGGCAGGGCCCCTCTAATCCGGATCATAGTATCCGTTATTCACTTGTTGCAGAAATGACTTGGAAGTCCCTTCAAGTGGATTGGATGTAAGATCAGGCCTTCTACTCTGATCTGCGTGCTGGAAACTGAAGTGGCATTTTTCTTGAAGGGATTCCCTTTTGTGATTGCTCTTCCTTACACTTCGTGTACCCGTGCCCATAGAGTTGAGGTAGGTTGTCCATCCCACCTCCTCATGTCCTCTCCATGGTCACGCAGATAAAACCACAGGGTGCCTCATGGTGTGTACCCCCTGTACTCTCCCTCTTGAGTAGGGAAACGCCTGCTCCT
>NW_009648053.1:111106-129059 GCF_000708025.1 Charadrius vociferus
CAAACTTCCGCCATATGGGCCTTGTGCACTGGGCTTCATCAAAGTCTGTGGGTAACTGTGCGTTATCTGGGTCATAGTAAATCATCTCCCACACAGCTAATTCCCTCAGGTACCAGACACCTTTTTCCATGGTGGTCCACTTGCTTGGACAACATACAACATCTTCACTGAAGGGATACCTTTCCCTCACGCCTGACAGGAGTCGACTCCAGAGGCTGAAGGCCTGTTTCTTTCTTCCAATTGCCTTGTCAATGCCTGCTTTCCCGCACAGGGATCCAAGCTGCCTGCCTTTCCTGCCCTCTAATTCCATGCTTTTGGCCCCGTTATCCCAGCATCGGAGCAGCCAGGTGACAATGTGCTCACCGGGAAGTCGACTGAAATCTTTTTGCATATCTCGCAGCTCACTCAGTGTAGAGAACCGGGATCAGATGCGTTTTTTTCTCAACATCGCCACCATACCGCCATCACCTGAAATTGGGCATCATGCTTCAAGAAGACCATCCCCTTCACAGTTGTGGAATGGACAACCTCCTGCGCCTGCATGGAGACCAGGGGCGCGAAAAGTGCAGGAGAAGGCTTCTAGGGGAACAGCATGTCTGGCACGAATTGCACATACACATTTGTGATCTGCACATGAGCAAGGCCCTATATAAGGAGCACGTCCCCTTTGACAGGGCTCGCTCTTTTCCTTGTCTTCCCCAGCTCCTCACTGCCTTGCACCTTCCTGGATCCCAGATTTGACAGAGCGTGTCACGATTGACAGAATCAGCAGAGAACCATTGGACTCAGAGCAGTAATAGCAAGCGCTCTCTCCCTCACTGTCTCTCTCTCTCTTTTCCTTCTTCCTTTCTTTATGTCTCTTCCTTTCCACTTTTGCCTTCCCTCTGTCTCCCTTTTTATCTTCTCTTCCTGGTTTGTTTGGAAAATAAAGCAAAAGGTTGTACGACATCTGACCACTTTCAGCGTCTTAATCTCATCCTTGGGACTATAACAAAACCTTCCTGATACTGAATCGGGACACTCAGGGATAGGGATTGGGTGATTATCTCTGGTTCTGTCTCTTCCTCCCATTCTTTTGATGGCCCTGGTTCATTATCATCCCTTACTAAGCGAACTGATTTCTTGGTGTATTTCTTCTTCTGTAGAGGAGCACGGGTTGGTTGGCTTAGCTGCAGTGCCTGACACTGGGGTTTGAGTAGCCGCATTGCCTGTCACCAGGGTTTAAGTAGTCACAGTGTTATAAACGGCGGTGACAAATTATTCACTCTAATTTAGAGAATCCAAATAGAATTTATTTGAGCAAGCAATAAGCGGGCAAAACAGCGCTGGGCGGCCGGGGAGTCTCCACTCCACCAACGGCACGCGCTTCACCCCCGCTAGAGCCCTCTTCTTATAGTCCTTTAGTTCCAGGTTAAATTCCGGGTTGATGTGGCTTTCTCTGATTTCTTCTTCGGTTCTGTTCCCTGTTGCTATGGGGTCTCTTCTTTGCTCTCTGGTGATCGTGGATGAAGGAAGTATTCTTCCTCCGCGTTGTAGTTCGTGACCTTACATACCATATATACTTGTTCAACCTAAAGTATTTCCTTATAAGGCACATCTTGCACATCTTGTTTACTTAGCTGGATATCATGGTTACAAGAGTTTCAGTTAAACCACTTTCCAAAAATCAGCATATTATACAAAGCTATCGTACCGGTTTGATTAACAAATACACAATATGAATCTATCACAACAGTGCCTGCCCCCAGGGTTGGAGTAGCCGCACTGTCTGCAACAGGGTTTGGAATAGCCACAGTGTCTGCTGGTCTGGTTTCCCCCTCTTTCCCCTGAGGGTCTTGCATAATACTGAACAGTGTTTGGTAGATACTGGCCAGGGCCCAGCACAGTGACATAAGTTGTGCCTCCCTGGAATAGCCACAGCACTTTTGTTTCAAATATTCTATCACTTTATCAGAGTCCTGTAGTTGTTTGGGGGTGAAGTCCCAAAACATTGGAGGTGAGAAGTTCTCTAGATACCAGCCCATATTCTCCCACATCCCATGCCACCTGTGACTATCCAGCCTCGGGGCAGATGTCTGGGTGGTAGTCTTAAACAGTTGTTTAACCCTAAACAAGACCTGAAACACATTCAGGAGGCATAGCAATAGGAACATGCTGGTTCGAGTATCCCAGGGATATTTGAAATTCTCAAAAGCTGTCATACCTGGCCCAAAGGAGAAAAGGGAGGCAAAAGAGCTGGGGAAAGCATCCTCCCCTGTTTCCCCCATAGATTGGGTGTGATTATTAATAAATTCTGAGAGATGGTGACCAAGGTATGGACAGGACAGCAGTACTGCATAAACTCCCCAACGTAGCCATCTGAATAGTGATGTTATCATATCATAAGCTGATACTGTACAGGACAGCAAAATGATAACCCTGATCCCTCTCCCCGAGGTAACAAACAGCATCACGGGGAGTACCTAGAGCATATAAGAATTTACGTAACACAGCCACGCAAATCACACAGAATCGCAGAATCACAGAATCACAGAATCTTCAGAGTTGGAAGGGACCTCTAGAGATCACCTAGTCCAACTCTAGGCAGGATTGCCTAGAGCACATTACTCAGGACTGCATCCAGGCGGGTTTTGAAAATCTCCAGGGAAGGAGACTCCACAACCTCCCTGGGCAGCCTGTTCCAGTGCTCTGTCACCCTAACTGTAAAGAAGTTTTTCCGTGTATTTGAATGGAACTTCCTACTTTCCAACTTGTGCCCATTGCCCCTTGTCCTGTCACTGGGAACCACTGAAAAGAGTCTGGCTCCATTCTCCTTCAACCCACCCTTTAGATACTTGTATGCCATAATAAGGTCTCCCCTCAGATGTCTCTTCTCCAGGCTAAAGAGTCCCAGCTCTCTCAGCCTTTCTGCATAAGGGAGATGCTACAATCAATCCCTCAATCATCTTAGTTGCCCTTTGCAGGTCTTGCTCCAGCAGTTCGCTGTCCCTCTTGAACTGGGGAGCCCAGAACTGGACACAGTATTCCAGTTGTGGCCTCACCAGTGCCAAGTAGAGGGGGAGAATGACCTCCCTCGATCTACTGGTCACACCCTTCCCTATGCAGGGAAACAAACGAAGCAACATTGTAACCAGCGACTATATAACTAATATGAGAAATGCATATAAGAAATTAATTTTAACAAGTTCTGGTCACATCTGTCATTATCTCAACCCTTCGTGCCCCAGATTGGGCACCAAAAAAGGACTGTCGTGGTTTGACCTCAGGCGGCAACAAAGAACTATGCTGCCGCTCGCTCAACCCCCAAAGCCAGGGGAAAATTGGAAGAAAAAGGCAAAACTCATGGGTTGAGATAAGGCAGTTTAACAGAACAGCAAAAGGGAAAACAATAACAATAACACCGATAAAGGAATATACGAATGTGATTACAATGCCGCCGCTCACCGACCGGACCCGAACCATCCCAGCCCACTCTAAGCGACTTCCTGCCCCCTCCCGCAGCGAGCTCCCCCCTATATCCCAGGCATGGCTCACATGGTATGGAATACCTGTGTCCCCTGCTGACTCCTTGGGAAAATTAACCCCAACCCTGCTGGAACCAGGACATGGATAAAGCACCTCAAAGGAAGGCCACTCGGAGAGCAGCACAAAGGATTTGCAGCCACTCCAGCCAGTAAGTCACCATCAACAGGGACCCAGATTAAGTGCCTCTGTGCAAATGAAGGTAGCATGGGGAACAAACAATAGGAGTTAGAGATGTGCACATGCCTCCAGGGCTATGATCTCATTGGAATCACAGAGATGTGGTGGGATGACTCCTATGACTGGAGTGTTGGAATGGAGGCATACAGGCTCTTTAGAAAGGATAGACAAAGGAGACAAAGAGGGGGTATTGCCCTCTGTGCCAATGACAAACTGAAGTGCACGGAGCTTCACCTGGGGATGGATGAAGAGCCCACCAAGAGCTCATGGGTCAGGATTAAAGAGAATGCAGGGGCAGGTGATGTTACAGTTGGGGTCTTGGGGTCTGCTACAGGCTACCTGACCAGGATGATGGAGTGGGTAAGGCCCTCTACAGACAGATAGGAGCAGCATTGCATGCACAGGCCCTGGTCCTCATGGGGGACTTCAACAACCCCAATATCTGTTGGAGGGACAACACAACATCCCAACAAAAAAAGAAAGTCAGGCAAAAAAGCCAGGATGCCTGCATGGTTGAACAAGGAGCTCCTGGACACACTGAAAAGCAAAAAGGAGGCCGACAGAGGGTGGAAGCAAGGACAGGTAGCCTGGGAGGAATACAGAGAAGTTGCCTGAGCAGCCAGGGATCTGGTTAGGAAAGCTAAACTCCTGATGGAATTAAATCCGGCCTGGGACATCAAGGGCAACAAGATAAGCTTCTATAGTTATGTTGGTGATAAAAGGAAGACTAGGGAATATGTGGGCCCTCTCCAGAAGGATACAGGAGACCTGGTCACCCAGGATAGACAAGGCTGAGCTACTCGATGAATTTTTGCCTCAGTCTTCACCAGCCAGGGCTCTAACCACACGACCCAAATCACAGAAGGCAAAAACAGGGGCTATGAGAATGAAGAACTTCCCATTGTAGGTGAAGATAAAGTATGAGACCATCTAATGAACCTGAGGAAATCCATCTGTGGGTCCTGAGGGAACTGGCAGATGATGTTGCTAAGCTACTTCCCATTATATTTGAAAAGTTGTTGCACTCCAGTGAAGTTCCTACTGACTAGAAAAGGGGAAATGTAATCGCCAGTTTCAAAAAGGGAAAAAAGGAAGACCCGGGGAACTACAGGCCAGTCAGTCTCACCTCTGTGCCTGGCAAGATCATGGAGCAGATCCTCCTGGAAACTCTGCTAAAGGCACATGGAAAATAAGGATGTGATTGGGGAGAGCCAACATGGCTTCACTGAGGGTAAGTCAAGCCTGACAAATTTGGTGACCTTCTCTGACAGGGTTACAGCATTGGTGGATAAGGGGAAAGCAACAGACATCATCTACCTGGATTGTGCAGAGCATTTGACAGTCTCTAAATTGGAGAGACATGGATTTGATGGATGGACAATTTGGTGGATACAGAACTGGCTGGATAGCCACACTCAAAAGAGTTGTCAACAGCTCGATGTCCAAATGGAAACCAGTGATGAGTGGCATTCCTCAGGGGTAGGTACTTGGACCAGCACTGTTTAACATCTTTGTGAGCAACATGGTCAGTGGGATTGAATACACCCTCAGCAGGTTTGCTGACGACAACAAGCTGTGTGGCACAGTGGACATGCTGCAGGGAAGGGATGCCATCCAGAGGAACCTGGACAGGCTTGAGAGGTGGGCCTATGTAAACCTCATGAAGTTCAACCAGGCCAAATGCAAGGTCTTGCATGTGGGTCATGGGAATCCCAAGCACAAATACAGGCTAGGATTGAAAGCAGCCCTGAGGACAAGGACTTGGGGATGTTGGTGGATGAGAAGCTCAGTCATGTGTGCTTGCAGCCCAGAAGGCCAACCGCATCCTGGGCTGCATCAAAAGAAGCATGGCCAGCAGATCAAGGGAGGTCATTCTGCCCCTCTACTATGCTCTCGTGAGACCCCACCTGTGTCCAGCTATGGAGTCCTCAGCACAAGAAGTACATAGACCCCTTGGAGTGAGTCCAAGAGGGGAGCCATGAAGATGGCCTCTCCTATGAAGGGAGTTGGGGTTGTTCAGCCTGGAGAAGAGAAGGCTCAGGAGAGACCTTATCCCAGCCTTGCAGTATCTGAAGGGTGCCTACAAGAAAGCTGGAGAGAGGCTTTAAAAAGGTTATGTAGCGATAAGATAAGGGGGAATGGCTTTAAACTGGAACAGGGTAGATTTGGATTAAATATCAGGAAGAATTTTTTTCACTATGAGGGTAGTGAGGCACTGGAACAGGTTGCCCAGAGAAGTTGTAGAAGCCCCATCTTTAGAAGTGTTCAAGGCCAGGCTGGATGGGGCTTTTAGCAATCTGGTCTAGTGGGAGGTGCCTCTGCCCATCATGGAGGGGTGGAACTAGATGATCTTCAAGGTCTCTTCCAACCTAAACCGTTTTATGATCCTATGATTCTATGATTGTATAGGATAAGAAACAGATGCAGCATTGTCTTGTGGCCACCCTGGAATGTGAGTGTTCAGGGGCCACCCTTGGGCAGCAGAGCTAGGCTGGGGAATGGATCCAAGGCTGTGCCCCATGAAACCACTCATGGGATTGGTGCTGGTGTCAGGTTATGTAAGGAATCAACTTGTGATGCATCTTTGCAGACTCCTTGTAGAACCACTTATAGCAGCAGGATTCTGTTCAATGCATTGTTCATGAAACTATTTTCTTTATATTTAAGCACAAACACGTCTTTAATTCACCTCGAAGGGTACCTTAAAAAGGATGTCTATGAGCATGTCTTCCCTGCTCTATGTTCACACAGGCAGATTCTGTAACTCGGACCCTAACCCTCTGCATACTTCTCTGAGAGGATATGCAGGTTCATTTGTCCTAGGTGGTATGGACTGTGGCCCCATACGGCCTTGGGAGGCCTTTTCAGAGCCAGTTCCCACAAAAAGCAGTTGGAGTAGGTGGCTTGGACGACATATTTGCCATGAAGAAAGGAGATCTAATTTCATATACCCTCTCTGCTTCCCTCACACCTCAAGGAGGTGGGTTTTGAACCTCTGATCATCAGAGCTGTGGTCCCTGCTTTGGCTCAGGGCAGTCCATTCAATACTCAAAACCAATGTGAGCAATTCACATCACCTCTGCACACCACATGCCTTCCAGTTCCACGTAATGTGATCAACTAAATCCCCTCATTAACAAATTGGTGCTACTCCTTTTTAAATTATCTGCATATATTTATTTATTTTGAATCTTATGGTTGCCATGGCACTTTACTGCTCTTGAGCAAAGGGGAAGGTTGAGAATGGGTGACTCATTTATCCCTCTAAAAGGCTGAGGATAATGAAATATTCTGATTTTTCTCCTGCTTCTGTGCCTCCCAGATGCTCTCTTGCACCCTCCTCACGCAAGGGTGACTGCACCACCCTGAGATGCTGGTTTCCTGGCTAGGGCAGTGTGCAATCCATTGGTCTAGGCACCTATTTTGAGTGATATTGAATAAAGAGCCTCTAAATCACATAGTCTTTCATCCATGGCTTTGGACAGAAATTATGAAGGTTTAATAGAAGGTTTCCATTCTGCTAACCCTGCCTTGAAGCAACAGTTCAAGAAAACAGCAAATCCAGATTTGAAGACAGAGAGGGATGTGGGATCTCCAACATCCCAAGGAAGGAGAATTTCATCCAGATAAGAGACCATGATGGAAATTCAGTGTATGATATGAGCTTTTGGGGGCACTAGTGTGGGGGTGGATATGGCTTGTTTGTGCAAGTGTGACCAGAGAACTTAACAGGACAGGTTTGCTGAACTACCACCACATTTCAGGGTTTTTCCCCTTGCTACCTGGCTGATTCATCTTTTTCTCACAGATAAGTCAACTGGTCAGGTTAACAGGGACTTTGCAGGGTGCCTTCTTCTGAAGCACGGGATACAGGCTGCTTCCTAGGGGTTTGCTGTGCTTTTCCAGGAATTTTATTTACTAAATCCTGTACTCATGTAGTGCCTTTTGGACATTGCCAGTGCTTTGATCCTCCTCTGTTTTTCTCCAGCATGTCACAGCTGCGAATTCTGGCCCTTTCCTGCAGGATGCTGCAGGGCTGTGTAACAGGGGAGGGTGAGCAGTGCAGATGTTCAGCAGACCCTGACAAACTGTACATCTGCTACATGACTGGGCATGTCTTCCCAGCTCAACAAGCCCATGTATTCCCAGAGGTCACTATTGCCCTGTGCCTGCCATATTCCTGAGCAAACAGCATGTGGTAAACAGTCCTGCTCCCCTTCCTCCAGTGAACCTCGCTTCTTACTTCTCTGGGACCAGAAAGAAGGCAAAGGAGGCTGGCCCAGAAGAGATGTTAAATGGTCAGTCCACACTTGACTGATCAGTCTGTCAGTGGTACAACTTCTGCTTCCAGAGTGGATGTTGTAATTTTTAATTAGGAATGTGCTGATAGGAATATTCACAGACCCCTGGTTTCACAGGCCAATTATCAAAGCACTTAATGAAAATTTGTGCAAGTGACATGTCTCAGTTTGCCCCACCGTAAAGATGGTGTTGACAGCTGCACTGTTGACCTCAGGTGAATTCAGCACCTCGATGAATATCCATATGATTTTGCAGTTTGCAGGCACAGCTGAGCAGAATTAGTCAGGTAAGCAGTAAAATATTCACCTCACTTCTGCAAAGAATGTCAAAGGGCAGAAGATATTTCACTATAAGCATCTCTGGAACCTCCTAGTCTTTTCCACCCTTTCTTGTTTTTTTCCAGAATTCTCCATCAATCAATGATTTTTTTTTTTTTTTTCATTCATATATATATATATATACACATAAGATCTTTTAAACATTGAATCTGCAGGTCTTGGAGATGCACAGGGATGGTCCATCAGTGCTGGGCTTCCATTCCCCGTGGCTTTCATATGTGAATTGGAATGGAAAATCAAAGAAGGAACCCGCAAGATAGACTTCAACATCAAGACACAAGTCCCCCAGAGGGGTACATCTGTGTGTGTACAGTAGTGCACCTTTAATTTGCCTTGTGATGTTTGAAAGCTGATATTCTCAGTAAATCAAGAGAGTCCTGTGGGAGAGGATTTAAAATGGAAGGCGGGGGGAGGCTGGGCATGGAAAACCTCTGGTAATATTAGAAGAGTTGACAATACTGCTCCTCCAGTCTTCTTCCCTTCGACACTTTCTTTCCTGCTGTGTATGTCCTTTTGGATGTGATGGAGAGGGGTGAGGTCTGCTTCTTTACTGGGCAGATTCCTGTCATTTAAAGGTCAAGCAATTCACTTAGCTCAGGATAGGTTTGCTGCCTTTGTTGCCAGCCACAGCCTGGCTCCCCTCCTGATTTAGGCCCTGATTCTGTACTCTCAGTGAGTCATTGCACAGGTAGATACTCGATGTAGCTCTTGTCACTCTATAAATTATGTTTTATTGCTTACACTTGCAGAATAGCAGCACAGTAACCAAAAGCAGCCAAGGTGTTTGGAGTATCTGACATGTCAGCCTTGAATGCATGCTGAGCTGAGCTGAGCTGAGCTGAACGGAGCTGAGCTAAACTGAGCTGAACTGCAGGGCTTTGCAAAGCTGCTTTCAATCTGAAGATCAACAGCCTGGTGATTATGCAACAGGACTGAATGCAGAGCCTTTATGTACCATAAATGCCCTCTGTGGTTCAAAAATGAAAATGTTTTATCTATCCCTATTCAGCAAGCCAAGCTTCTTCACAATCCATTTTTTCCACTTAAAATATCCATAGCAACCTCCATGCAGGGCATTTCCAAGGTCTGACAGCCAAAGAGCGTTAATAGACCGAGGTATATGTGAAGGCCATCAATTCTTTGCAGGTACCATTAATCCCTAAGGAATGACCTGTACTTTAATCATTGCTGCTTAAGTCATTTTTTTCCTGAAATTTGTCTGAAGTCATGTGGCAAGAGGCAAATTATTACCTGAGCAATTATGAGAGAATAAAGGGGTCGCTGGATGAAGTTAATGGCCAGTGCATTTAACACAAATTAGAGGAGGTAATTCTTCATGTGGTGTGAAGTCACGCTGTGGAATTCATTATCACAGCAGGTCAGGGATCAGTTCCTGCAGGCAGATTGAAAAATGTATTGGATAATTTTATGGCCAATAATAACATTTGTAACTACGGCTGTGGGATACAGTGGGAGTAGGAGGTGGTGGTATTCACAGTACACACTTATGGCGGCAGGAGAAGCTAAGAAAAGTGTTTCTCTCTGGGTTCTGCTAAGTGGAAATACTACTTTTTCCTCCTCCCCTTGTCAGTCTGAGGGGTGCAGTGCACTAAGATCAACTCACTCTGCCATCTGTCCTGAGGAAAGTGGGGTACTTTTTTCATAGAATCATAGAATTGTCTAGGTTGGAAGGGACCTTGAAGAACATCAGGTCCAACCATCAACCTAACAATACCAAAACCACCACTAAACCACGTCCCTAAGCACCACATCTACATGTCTTTTAAATACCTCTAGGGATGGCAACTCCACCACTTCTCTGGGAAGCCTGTTCCAATGTTTAATAACCAATTCAGTGAAGAATGTTTTCCTAATATCCATCCTAAACCTAACCTTCCATAACTTGAGACCATTTCCTTTTGTCCTATGACTTGTTAATAGGGACAAGAGGTCGATTCCCACTTCTCTACAACCTCCTTTCAGGTAGTTGTAGAGAGCAATAAGGTCTCCCCTGAGCCTCCTTTTCTCCAGGTTAAACAATCCCAGTTCCCTCAGCTGCTCCTCATAAGGCTTGTTCTCCAGACCCCTCACCAGCTTTGTCGCCCTTCTCCGGACACACTCCAGCATCTCTATGTCTTTCTTGTAGTGACGGGCCCAAAACTGAACACTATTCAAGGTAGGGTCTTGCTAGAGCTGAGTACAGGGGAACAATCACTTCCCTAGTCCTGCATACCACACTATTCTTGATACAGGCCAGGATTTCATTGGCCTTCTTGGTCACCTGGGCACACTTCTGGCTCATATTCAGCTGGCTGTCAACCAACACCACTAGGTCCTTCTCTTCCAGGCAGCTTTCCATACATTCCTCCCCAAGCCTCTAGTGCTTCATGGGGTTGTTATGACATGGCATTTTGCCAGGTTATTAGGACCTGGCACTTTGCCTTGCTGAAGTTCATACAGTTGGTCTTGGTCTATTGATCCAGCCTGTCCAGATCTCTCTGCAGAGCCTTCCTACCCTCAAGCAGATCAACACTCTCGCCTAACTTAATGTCGTCTGCAAACTTACTGTGGGTGCACTCGATCTCCTCGTCCAGGTCATTGATGTGACAAGCTCAGTATTGTTTGTTCACCAAACCTAAAAACTCTCATTGTTACAGTGTTTCATGAAAGGCAGCTGCTTGGCAGGATGGGGCAAGATAGCCAACATCTGCTAAGCAAACAAGGCCAGGCTGCAAGGTCGAGTTATGCTAACATCATAAATTGTGAAAAGGCTTGGGAGGAAAGGAAAGGGGGAGGCTCAGTCAAGTCCTGCTAACATCATAAATTGTGATAAGACTTGGGAGGCTCAGGAAGACATGGAGCCTTCATCCCTGCGACCACCAAAAAGCAAAGGAAGAAAAAGGACGACCCCCTAGCAACAAACCGCGCAGACGCAGAGTACACCACTAAGAGAAACGCCTACACCAGAAGTAGAAGAGTATAAAACCAAAGACTTTTGTAACCTAGGTGCGCGCCGTCGGCGGAGTGAGACTCCCGGGCCGCCCAGCGCTGTTTTGCTTGCTGCCGCTTGCTAATAAATCCTTCAATTTTAATTGGCTTTGTCTCCTCGCCTCACTTTGTGAGACTAACTTATAACAATTGATAAAGATGAAGAGAATAGAGAACCAGCCCCAGTACCAAGCCTGGGGGAATGCCACTTGTGACCGGCTGTCAACTGGATTTAGCTGCATTCACCACCACTCTCTGGGCACCGCCAGCCGGCCAGTTTTTACCCAGTGAAGTGTACACCCGTCCAAGCTGTGAGCAGCCAGTTTCTACAGCAGAATGCTTTCAGAAACCATGTTGAAGGCTTTATTGAAGTCCAGGTAAACAACATCCACATCTTTTCCCTCATGTACTAAGTGGGTCACCTTGTCATAGGAGATCAGGTCTGACAAGCAGCACCTGCCTTTTATAAACCCATGCTGACTGTGCCTGATTACCTGGTTGTCCTCCATGTGCCGCGTAATGACACTCAGGATGATCTGTTCCATAACCTTCCCTGCTACTGAGGTCAGACTGACAGGCCTGTAGTTCCCTGGATCCTCCTTCCGGCCCTTCTTGCAGGTGGGCATCACATTTGCTAACTTCCAGTGAACTGGGACCTCCGTGGTTAGCCAAGACTGCTGATAAACGATGGAACGTGGCTTGATGAGCACTTCCACCAGCTCCATCAGTACCCCTGGGTGGATCCCATCTGGCCTCATATACTTGAGTATGTTTAGCTGCTGGAGCGGGTGATTCATCATTTCCCCTTGGATTATTGGGGCTTCATTCCACTCCCCATCCCTGTCTTGCAGCTCAGAGGGCTGGGTCCTCAAGGAACAATTGGTCTTACTGTTAAAGACTGAGGCAAAGAAGGCAACAAGTACCTCAGCCTTTTCCTCACCCTTGGTCACTATGTTTCCACCCCTATCTACTAAAGTACAGAGATTATCCTTAGTGTCTTATTGTTAATGTATTTATAGAAACTTTTTTTGTTGTCCTTAACTGCAGTAGCCAGGTTATGTTCTAGTTGGGCTTTGGCCCTTCTAATTTGCTCCCTACATAGCCTCACTAGATCTTTGTAGCTCTTATGAGTGGCCTGCCTTTTCTTCCAAAGGCCATAAATTTTCCTTTTTTCCCTGAGTTGCAAGCATAGCTCTCTGCTCAGTCAGACAGTTCTTTTTCCCCGTACAACTCATTTTTCAGCACATGGGGATGGCCTGCTCCTGCCCCTTTAAGACTTCCTTCTGAAGAATGTACAGCCTTCCTGGACTCCTTTGCTCTTCAGGGCTGCCTCCCAAAGGACTTTGTCAACCAGGTTCCTGAAAAGACCAAAGTCTGCCCTCCAGATATCCAAGGTAGCGGTTCTACTGACCCCCCCTCCTTGCTTCTGCAAGAATCAAAAGCTCAATCATTTCATGCTCACTGTTTCTATGACGGCCTCCAACTGTCACATCCCCCACAAGTCCTTCTCAGTTTACAAACAACAGATCCAGCAGGTCACCTTCCCTAGTCGACTCCCTCACCAGCTGTGTCAGGAAGTTATCCTCAACACACTCCAGGAACGTCTTAGTCTGTTCCCTCTCTGCTGTACTGTATTCCCAGCAGCTATCCGGTAAGTTGAAGTCCCCCCCAAGGACAAGGGCTCATGATCTTGAGATTTCTGCCAGCTGTTTGTAAAATATTTCATCTGCCTCTTCATCATTGTTGGGCGGTCTATATCAGACTCCCACCATGATATCTGCCTTGTTGGGCCTCCCCCTGACTCTTACCCATAGGCACTCAACCTTATTTTCACCATCATTTAGTTCTAGACATTCTTAACACTCCCTGACATACAGGGCCACCCCATCGCCTCTCCTTGCTTGCCTATCCTTCCTGTTTTCTCAGGGAAATGAAGATCAGGCAAAAGCTAGCCTGGCAAACTTTGTCTGGAGCTGTAAAGTTCAGATCGTTCCAAGAATGTGTGTTGTACACAACTTCAGGAGACTAGTTGAAGTTCATCTTCTCCGTGTAAAGATGTGCTGGCAGGAACTGGCAGGAACTGGCAGCACAGCTCAGACCCAGGATCATGACTGGTCTCTGTTAGGAGCCTGAACCAGCTGCTTCTGATGAAAATCCAAGAACTCCTACAGCTGCCAGATGTGCACCCACTGAGGGAATTTCTTCCTGGCGTTCATCAAAAATGAAGAAGCTCCTGTTCTGCATTCTGAAGGGCAAATTGCCATCCTTGGGAGACATCTAGGATCATATGACCCTTTCAGTAAGTGCCTGCCTAAGAGATAAATTAAGTGGAGAGGAGGTAGAAGATTTCCCCATATAGTCTTATTCTTTCCTGTGGTCAGTTTTCTTCTTTCAGTCTCTTTCACCCACACTGCTCTACTGTCTGGTTTACCCTGGGCACTTGACCGAGTACAAAGAAAGTGACATTTTTTCCAGTCGGGAGAAGAAAAACTGAAAATCCTATTGCTATCCAGGGACAGAACAATCCCAACAGAAAAATCAAGAGACTGGCTAAGGAACAGAAATGGGATCTCCCACTGGATTTCATGGGTTCAACTCAACCCTCATCAGCTTTTCAGCACAGACGTACAGGGAATTTAGTAGTCATGTTTGGTGGCTGTCCAGAGCTGCCTTGCATTTTGTTTTCTATATCAATAAGGCCATGGACAGGCTTGCCTTACATACACCATAAAACATAGTTTCAGCTGCTTATCAAAGCTGAAATCAGAAGCCTTGACTCTCTCAAAGGTAAAGTGCCCCAGATGGAGCCAGCAGCTGGGAATCCATAAGGCAGTCAAAGCAGATTAAGTGATTGGAAGATATTTTAAATATTTGAAACCTCTCAAATGCAGGGGGATTGAAAATCTTTCAAATAGCAACTGTAAGCCAAGGTCACATGCACATGGAAGTCATTGTTTTATCTGCAATGTTTTCTCTATGAAGATATATTGCACTGAGGTTTTCTTTAACAGTTTGACAAGCTGAACTCTGCCAGGCCTACAGAGTCAGGCAAGCATTTTAACTCAGCCAGGTTTCTACCTGACTAGGGAATGTTTTTAATCTCTGAAAGGCATGCAGTCTGTGCAAATGTATATACAAACAGGTTTTTATCAAAAAATTTAATGGGAAAGGGTGGAGAGACACTCCTTATCCTTCCTTGCTACTTCAATATTTCCGTTTACAAAGGACAGCTGTCAACGCAAAACTTGATTTGCTCAGGCATGGAGGGGCAGGAGATATCCTGCACAAGCAGAGTTCAGTTTGTTCTCCTGGGGTCAAGACTTATGACTATCTGAGGGATTATGATATAATTTTTCTCAGCACAGGGCTCTTGTTAAATCAATTCTCTCTCTTGCCCCTTTTCCACAACTGTAGGTAAAACATAGAATTTGCATGTTTCCAACAAGCAAAAGTAGAATAAATCAGGTGCTGCACAATACAGCTTCTTGCCATGGGCCCTTAAAGCTGGGAACCCTGGGGAATGTATCTGAAAAGGTAAAATGAGTGTGGTGGTCTGGGACTATATGGTCAGAGCCAAGGAAGACCCCAGGAGCGTTTTGGAGGAGGCTCAGTATACTGGGAGAGGCATGAGAGATGATAGAAAGAGAAATGTTCCAGCAGAAAGAAATAGCTGTGGTGTCTGGAGCCTTGGAAGAAAAGTAATGGCTGTGATGATGGAGATATCAAACTAGGATGGAAAAAAGGAACAGGAATAACCATGACATGAGTCTCTGGTAGCTATGATGAACATCTGGGGAAGAGGGGGATTGTAACCAAAGCACAAAGTAGTGTACATGTGAACTTTTACAATCTTGGCTTTAGAAAAGCGAGGTTCAGTCCTGGGGGAAACTCTTATGTAGCATTCTGCTTAGACCTTAAATTCTCATCAAATGTTACAAAACCAACTTTGCATGGCAGGGAAGGTTTCAGAAAAGTTATGGAGACATATTTCTGGAAAGTTCTTGGCTTGAAGGACTTCTGCTGTTATTTCTATTGACTACTTACACTTTGGGCCGGAAAGCGTTTCCATCTCCAAATTCTGAATTTCCCTTCTTTCAGACTTGCCAGAGATCTCATTATTTTTGTGTTTGTAGACAGGATGGACACAAATTCCTGTAGACCTACTTTTTCAGTAGAGCTGAATGTGCCTATGGCTCTGCCAGGATCATGTGGAACTGGAAGTCTGCATAGAGTAGGCCTGGAGGGGCTCTGAAGTCATGGCCAATGTACAGTAGCAACATATCCCTTGGGCAGAAAGGGTGTCTTAGGAGCAATAACAAGGAATGTGACAAGCCCAAGCTTTCTTATTATTCCTCAGAGGCTAGTCCATCTAGCTGTTTGCTTTTCCGTCTGTCTAGGGTATCTGAGCACTTTCTAGTCAGGGTTACTGTTGAGCTTTGGAGATCCTGTGAAGTGTCACCTCTGCTTCACAGGCAGGGAGCTGAGGCACAATGAAAAATAAAGGGATTTGCTTGAAGCCTCCCTTGCAACCAAAGGCAAAGAGGATGGGTCTGCCAAGCCCTCCTTCTTATCTAACCCCGTAGTCATTCTTCAGTCATCTCACTCTGCCAGCTTATTTTCTGTCTTAGCAAGTTTGCTCCTCTGCTTTCTAATGGGCCTTTCTCTTTTCTTTTATTTAAGTTCATGCAAATCACTATTTATGCTTAACCTTTAAAAATTCCTAAGCATAATGACTGACAATGGCATGAATAAGTATTCTAAAAGAAACTCCCTACGGTTCTTATTTGCATTTTCCCTGAGCACACATAATAAGATATTAAAAGCTGGGTTCATTCACCTGATATTTTTGTCACCTCAAATCGCTTTGTTGTTTATGCTCCAGCTCAAATCTCCACCCAGTGTTGGTTAATTACCCAATCACTATGATTATATCATAACAAATTTATCAGCATTTTAAATGGTGTGGTGTCATCGTGTCAGAAAGGAATCACAGAGATGGCTCACAGTTGATTGTTGTTATTAAACATGACATATAAAAACAAAGTTGCAATTTCAAACTTTTCCCCCTGTTCCCAATGAAAAGATAAATAAAGCTCCCTTTCAGTCACACTGATAATGTAGGCAAGCAAACTTTGAGAGCACTGTAATGCTTACAAAGTGCAAGTGTCTCATAAAATCAATGACTAATCAGACAAAATGAAAGTGTAATGTATAAGTAATGCACACCAGTTAGTTCAGGAACTGTAACATTTGCAAAGCTAAAATGCTGTGAGAGACAGAACTCAGGAATTGTTTTGCTTCAGCCATTTTGTGTGTTGACGGCATGGGCAGGGTCATGACCTGCCCTTTAGAACAGCCATTTTGTATGTCGACAGCACAAAAGAAAAACAACTCTTTAAAAGGAGAACTAGCTTACGATAGGCTAATGGGTTGTGAAAGAATGTGCGCCCTGAAGTACCTGACCAATGGGAAAAGGGGACAGGACATAAATACTGGAAATTTTGTAACTAGGTGTGCTCTCTTTGAGAGGCACTCGACTCAGCTGACTTGTTTATTTTGATCCGGAATAAACTTATATCCGTGAGTGAGCGTTTCTCACAATTTGGGGGCTCGTCCGGGATCAGCACCCCTGTTTTTGCGGGATGAGGCAGCGAGGACGGAGGGGCGTGCCCTGCTGATTTTAGCAGTTTCCAACTTACTGCCTCGTTTCATGGAGGGCAGCGGGTCCTATTTGGATGGAGGACTCTTGAAGCAAAGGGGGGAGAAAGGAAAAGTTGATAAGGTGACAAAATTGAATTACGCGCGGCAGATGACAATTTCTGTGCGCGGAACCCGGGTAAGAACATTGACTGTTAAGTATTACTCGGGTGGCTGAGAAAGTCCGGGTAAGAAAATTGGCTATTAAGTATTACCTGGGCTGGAGAGTGGGACTGAAAGTGCGTGAATGAGACGCAGGATGATCTGTGAAGTGAGTGTGGAGCTCTTATAACTGCGGTTCCATTTCTCTGTGAGGAGACAGGCCGGTGAAGGGGCGAAGCAAAAGAGTTCCAGGTGACCGGAGTCCCGCAGAAAATGTGGGAAGTAGAGTCCTTATAACCACAGATTCGTCCTCCTCTGCGAGGAGAGAAACCTGTACAGGAGCACGACGTGGTTTCTCCGTGAGGAGAGAGACGGGCGTCATGCAGGCGGGATCCCCCACGGTTCGGCTTCTGCTTGAGGGGAGAGACCAGCACCATGCAGGCGGGATTCCCCCGGTTTGGCTTCTCCACCCGGAGGGAGACCCATAAAAGGACGCCACGCGGTTGGACTCTGCACAGTTTGGCTTCTCCGTAAGGAGAGAGACCGGTAAAGAGGGGCCACGTGGGCGGGATCCGCAGTTAGGGACCGGTAAAGTAGGCTCCACGTGAGCGGGCTCTGGGGGAAGAAAGACCGATAGAGATGCCACGTGGGTGGGATCCCCGTGGTTCGGCTTCTCCATGAGGAGAGAGACCGGTAAAGGAACATCATGTGGGCGGGATCTGTGCAGAGGGACCAGTAAAGGGTGCCACGTGGGCGGGATCTGGGACTTCACCCCTGAACAACTACAGGACCCTGATAAAGTTACAGAATATTTGAAAGGAAAA
>NW_009648053.1:129522-130242 GCF_000708025.1 Charadrius vociferus
GACTCCTGTCAGGCGTGAGGGAAAGGTATCCCTTCAGTGAAGATGTTGTATGTCGTCCAAGCAAGTGGACCACCATGGAAAAAGGTATCCAGTACCTGAGGGAATTAGCTGTGTGGGAGATGATTTACTACGACCCAAATAACGCACAGTTACCCACAGATCCTGATGAAGTCCAGTGCACAAGGCCCATATGGAGGAAGTTTCTACGGAGTGCACCGTCATCATACGCCAACTCCTTGGCAGTGATGGAATGGAAAGGCAAAGAGGGACCAACAGTGGATGAGGTGGCTGGCCGACTCCATCAATATGAAGAAAGTCTCTCTTCCCCCATGATCTCAGCTGTGGAGAAACTGTCGCTGAAGGTCCAGCAACTCGAAGAGAATATGTCCTATTCTCCACCTGTACAGACCAGCATCTCAGCTATTAGGAGCAGGCCTTTTCCTACTCAAGAGGGAGAGTACAGGGGGTACACACCACGAGGCACCCTGTGGTTTTACCTGTGTGACCATGGAGAGGACATGAAGAGGTAGGATGGACAACCTACCTCAACTCTATGGGCACGAATACACAAGTTACAAGGAAGAACAACCACAAAAGGGCATCCCTCCAGGAAAAGTGCTGCTCCAGTTTCCAGCACGCAGCTCCCCAGACAGAGTAGAAGGCCTGATCTTACCTCCGACCCTCTTGAAGGGACTTCCAAGTCATTTCTGCAGCAAGTGA
>NW_009648053.1:132129-165184 GCF_000708025.1 Charadrius vociferus
CCGGATTGTGGGAAAGCATCGGAAGTGGAAGGCGGCTGTGTGGAGCCCCACACGACAAGTTGCAGAAGCCACTGAAGGACAAGGTGAATCGAGCCAGTTTGCAGAGGTGAAAGCCATCCAGCTGGCTTTGGATATTGCTGAGCGAGAGAAATGGCCAGTACTTTACCTCTATACTGATTCATGGATGGTGGCAAATGCTCTGTGGGGGTGGTTACAGCAGTGGAATCAGAGCAACTGGCAGCGCAGAGGTAAGCCCATCTGGGATGCTGAACTGTGGCTGCTGATCTGCCCGGATAGAGAATCTGGTTGTGAAAGTATGTCATGTAGATGCCCACGTACCCAAGCATTGGTCCACTGAGGAACATTAAAACAACCAGCAGGTAGATCAGGCTGCTAAGATTGAAGTGGCTCAGGTGGATTTGGACTGGCAGCATAAGGGCAAATTATTCCTAGCTCGGTGGGCCCATGACGCCTCAGGCCATCAAGGAAGAGATGCGACATACAGATGGGCTTGTGACCGAGGGGTGGACTTGACCATGGACACTATTGCACAGGTTATTCACAAATGTGAAACGTGTGCTGCAATTAAGCAAGCCAAGCGGTTAAAGCCCCTTTGGTATGGAGGACGATGGCTAAAATATAAATATGGGGAGGCCATGGTAGATTGATTATATCACACTCCCACAGACCCGCCAAGGCAAGCGCCATGGGCTCACAATGGTTGAAGCAACCACTGGGTGGCTGGAAACATACCCTGTGCCCCATGCCACTGCCCGAAACACTATCCTGGGCCTTGAAACTCGAGTCTTATGGCGACATGGCACCCCAGAAAGAAATGAGTCAGAGAACGGGACTCATTTCCGAAACAGCCTCATAGACACCTGGGCCCAAGAGCATGGCATTGAGTGGGTATATCACATTCCCTATCATGCACCAGCCTTGGGGATGACAGAACGATACCATGGACTGCTAAGGACTACACTGAGAGCCATGGGTGGTGCGACTTTCAAACATTGGGATGAACATTTAGCAAAAGCCACCTGGTTAGTTAACACCAGAGGATCTGCGAATTGAGCTCTCCCTGCCCAATCAAAACTTCCACATACAGTAGAAGGGGATAAAGTTCCTGTAGAGCACATGAAGAATATGTTAGGGAAGACAGTTTGGGTTAGCCCTGCCTCAGGCAAAGGCAAACCCATCCGTGGTATTGCTTTTGCACAAGGACCTGGATGCACTTGGTGGGTGATGCGAGAAGATGAGGACATCCTATGCGTACCTCATGGGGATCTGATTCTGGGTGAGAATAGCCAATGAATAGAATTTTATGATGTTAAATAACTTTGCTATTGTATGTTATCATTATTATGATGGCTATCAGTGTTGCTATAGAACAATCACCTAGAGCAATGACAGATGGACTTTGATGAGACTGAGGAAAGGGCAATAACGATGTAATAAAGAATTGACTTCAGCTGCTGTCATCCAGCAACTTCCTTGACATGGACATATTCAACCTGTGGACCGTGGGCATGGACTGCATCAGGTACACCAGCCATGAGCTCTGAATACAGCACGCACCAGTCCAGCACCACACACTATCTCATGTGCCCTGAGAGGCTGTTCTCACAGATGGAGCCTACCATTGTGGACTAAGAGAGCCCAATGTACATTTTGGGGGGATGGCCCACAGATTATGGGAACTGTGAGATCTGGGCATGACACATATGGTATGGAATAAGGGGTGGATAATGTCCTGGTTCCGGCAGGGATGGGGTTAATTTCCCCAAGGAGCCGGCAGGGGGCAGGTATTCCATACCACGTGACCCATGCCTGGGCTATAAGAGGAGCTAGCCGGGGAGAGGAGAGCAGTTGCCACTTGGGGATGGGCTGTGGTGGTGCAGGTCCAGTTGCAGTGCTTCGCAGCGGTACTGTAATTGCGTTTTCATCTCCCCTTTTGCTGTTCTGTTAAATTGCATTAATTTAACCCATGAGTTTTGCTTTGATGATTTCTTTTTCCATGACTGTGGGAGTTGTGCGAGCGGCTGTGTGGTTCTTTGTTGCTGGCTGAGGCCAAACCACGACACACATGCAAAAATAATGTTACAAGTGCATATGAGAACTGAGTCAGAATTAAATCAAATTATAATTTTAATATTCCTAGCCACATTCTTAATAAACAATTTTGTTTCAGGAAAACTTAATTTTAATGAAAATAATTCCTTCAGAAATATATTTTTTTTCAATAAGCCCTAGTGAGAATAAGGTTTTGGAATTAGTGAGAACATTTAACATGACTTTGGATTCTGAATATGAAGTTTTACTCAACACATTTGAAGAATGTACAAATAACACAAAGCTATTAGCTTCATATGGAAGTTGGGTTTGGTCTCTTTTCTGCCCCCTACTAAAACTTATTTGTTTCAACCATAGGTCTTTTTTGGAGGCAAAAGAAATCATTCTTATTCTTCATTGTTCTTCCTCAGTGTGATGAAATTATGTCAGTTCAGCACTAAGTTTCTGTCTGGGCTGTAACACAACTTCTGAGAACGGGGGTCTGCTGTGGAGCAATGTAGCAAGGGATCTTCTCCCAAATTTTAAGGAAGACAGGCTTCATTTAGTGTCATTGTCAAACAGGCAGGGAGCTGAATTAAATAGTTTCAAAGCAGAGAAAAATAAATGGAGAGAGAACAAAATCTGCAGGATTTCTCTTAAATATTTTATAGCAAGTAAGAGATAGGGTTTTTTTTAGAAAAGGAGCTCTGAAGTTATTTGATGATGGATTCTGTTTTCTTTGGGTCTTCTTTTATCATGGCTTTCAAAGGGACATGTCTTTGAAGTATGTCTTTGTTGTGACATGATACACTAGTTGGCTTCAGCCAACGAGCTCATTTAGGTGAATTTACTGAGGTACAGTAGGAAACCACAGGACTTCAAGTATAATGAAGAGTTAGGAAATAAACCCTGTTCCTGTACCCACAACTGTTATTTTTTACTGAGATAAGTACACTGATCCTCCATCTTATGAATTGCTCATTCTTTAGCAATCCAAAGGGGAGATTTCCATGGTGTGAAGGTCAGCAGATAGTCAAGAAGGGAGGGAATTTAAATATGAGTGCAACTCTAGTTTAGGTTGGCTACTGTTGACAAAGCAGAGTAAAATTCTAATTGTGGCACCCATGGGCAACCCACTGGATTTGCTGAAAGTAGATTGCGGGTAGAGATTGACACAATGGAGGCATATGAATGCCTTTATTTTTTAAAAGACCCTCAATTTCAGCTTTCTGGGAAGCTGTAAACTCGATCCCACTTACAGCAAACCACTTGCAGGAATGGATATTTATGACTAGATAAGTACTTATGTATATACACACACAGATAGGTGTTTGATGACACAGTGCTAGACAAGATTCCTCTGTAGTTAGTAAGCAAACTATTGTCAAAGTAATTTAACTTTCTCTGGCTCACTTCCCATCTTGGAATCTATCTCAAGGTTTGAGAAAGCGGTTGGTCTCTGCTAAGAGAACACTTAAATGTTTAAATCAAATAATGGGTCTGACTTATTATCTGGAGAACGCCCTTGGCTTTCATGACATCACTGGTAAATTTGACAGATTGATCTTGGGACTGATTTCACAGAAACATCAGGTCCCCTGGGGAAAGCTGCGAGATCAAATATTGGTTCCAGCTGTCATGTAGCTTACTGAATCCCTGGAAGTTATTTTAGTGTAGGGTAAACTAGATCAGGGTCAGGCGTCAAGTGTTTCCCTTGGCTCTGAGTGCCCAGGAGGAATTAGAAGAATGTGACTTGAACCTTTTTCAGAAAGGAATCTGTAAGGGCAAAGCAAGCTTTCAGTTTGTATTAATGAAGTTAAGGGTCAGGTCCATTCACCAGATAACACTCTTGTCACAGGACAGCAACTGGGGCTTGGGGCTGGATCTGGTTCAAAGTTTTCGTATAGAAAAAGCCTCTTCAAAAATTTGGTCCTTTCCAAAGAATGGGTGGAAAATCCAGCTTCTGAATCTACCCAGGACATATTTTTTTTTTGGCTTAATTCTCTTTTTGAATAAATGCAAAGAGCATCTTAAAACACAGGTTAGATCATTATTTTTCATTCTTCAGAATGGTTGGAAAAACTGCCTGGTTTTGGAAATAGAAATTCTGAAGATGAAAAGACAACACATTAGTAATATGATTTTAAGTTGCTGAAGTTTCAGTTGATCTCTTTCCTTCCCAACCAGATGCTAATAACTGTCATAGCAATGCTGGCATGAAAAAGAGTCTTTTGCAGCATTCTCACTTAAAGTAATTCGTCAGAGACACAAAGCAGAACAGGAAACAACTCAAAATGCTCTGGGACATTGAAATAGTTGATAGGTAGATTTTATTATTAAGAAAATTGCAGGGTGGGACTAAAGGGTATTGCAGATGCATGGTAGCAAGTGTGCGTAACAGGGATGAAGGGAACAGCTATACTTGCAGTAATTCTATGGGTGTCATCGTGACGTGACTGGTCCTGTAAGCAGAAACTGCTTACAGGAAGTCTGTCTTTACGAAGAGCAGACAATATGGACTGGCAGGTTTTATGGTGGCCGAAACTAGCTTATTGAAACTCAGTAGGACCTGTCCCAAGAACTGTTATTTGACTTCTGTCCACTGCCCTTTCCCTATTGATTTGGGATATTTTGTTGTGGCAATACAATGCTTTAGTTACTCAAAATCTTTAAGTACGCACAAGTACGAGAAAAGTGAGCCACAAGTACGCCTTGCATGGATCCAGGCACATGAAGCTTCTTGATGGGATGGAAAGGGGAGAGTCCATTATAAGTAATGGCAATTCACACTGGATTTTTTTTCACTCCTGGAGCATTGTTTTTTCCTTCTCCGCAGTTCAAAGAGGAGTTTAGTTTTACTTTTCAAAAACCTGTGGACTTTCAAATGATTACACCATATCAAACATAGTAGTAACTTCTATAGAGAGCAGCTGAAATGCCTTTATATCATCACAATTTTTTTAAAACCCCAGCTATATAGAATTAGCATGCAAGTAAAACCTCAAGAACACCTTTGTCTGCTGTTTGTAGAGTGACCAGTTGCAGCTGGTGCCCTGTCCTGGATCTGGCAGGGATGGGGTTAATTTTCCCAAGGAGCCAGCAGGGGATACAGGTATTCCATGCCATGTGACCCCTGCCCAGGTTTGGGGGGGGGAGCTAGCCGGGGGAGGGGGCAGGAAGTCATGGCTGGGCGCGGGCTGCAGAGGTGCGGGTCCGGTCGGGGAGCGGCGGCACTGTAATCGCGTTCGTATATTCCTTTACCGGTGTTACTGTTATTGTTTTCTCTTGCTTTTGCTGTTCTGTTAAACTGTTTTTATCTCAACCCACGAGTTTCTGCCTTATTCCTTCTGATTCTGCCCACGGCTGTGGGAGTTGTGCGAGCGGCTGCGTGGTTCTTTGTTCCCAGCTGGGGCCAAACCACAACATGCCCTCAGCCAGACCCTCTAGACCACGTGGCTGTCATCTAGATAGGTGCCCTACGGCCTTTCAGTGGGTCTGATCAGGGATGAAGCAGATCTGATTTTGGCTGGGCACTTTGGTATTCACTTCTGTTTTTCAGAAATGTTTTTTTCTCCATCTTGTCTTTGCGAAATCCCATTTCCAAAAGCTCACTTCTGCTTAGTCCAGAAGGATTGATTTCACACTACAATCACAGTCTGCTTCTTAAATTCAGATGTCTTCATAGAGAACAGAAAAGCTCAGATGAGTTCAGGTCCTAAACAGCGTGAAGTCATGGTCTGCCTTAAGTTTGTAGCTTTAAAACGCCTCTCATTTCTATTGACTGATACTGTGACCAGGTTGCCTTTGTCAGAGGCTTGCACTCTGGGAGGCAGAAGCTGAAGATGCAGTCAGTAGTGAGAAGCAAATAGCTATCACATCTTTTTCCATAGTCTGGCCATTAAAACTGGTTGCAAACAAACTTTTTCTTTCTTGTTTCGAAAAAGTTATTGCATGCAGATAGGTCTGTGTGAAGGAATGGCCAAAAATTACCTGTTTGGAGATTCCTGATCAATGGAAGAAAGAGGACCCTAACAAAAGTTGTTTGGGGCTTTTAACAGTGAGGAAGAGATGTTACGGCCCCTGTTTGGAAGGAGACATGATTATGTTTTGTCTAATTATGTTAACAGCCTAAATTAATATATATAAACAAGACCTAAGACATAATATCTGTTGTGCAAGAATCCACCTCAGACAAATGTGACAAGGTGTTTTCTACTCCACTTAATGTTGACGAGTGCCCAGAACCAACATTCTGTATCCCTTCTTGGCCACTTGTTAATACAATGAAAAAAATAGTATTCCCCAATACATGTGCACATGGTCTACACATGTAATAGGTCCCAGCTATCTCACTCTGTTACATGTCTGAAGTGAGAAATTCAAATAATTCTAAGTGCCTGTGGGTTGATGCTCTTGCTATTCCTTGAATGAAGCATTAATCTAGCAAGAGCCCCAGGCAGAATATCAACAATTTACTGAAAGTGTATATCCTCTTGCATGGAAAAAAAAAAGACTTTTGAAGACAGCAAAAGCATATAGGTCCAGGAAGAGACTGTTACAGATCTGAAAAACAGATTCACTTTTTAATGTCTTTTTCTCTTTCAACAGATAAGGCAAGTAATATAGGCATCTTATTACTAAAATCCAGGTCCCAAGATCAGGGAACTTTTTCTTATTTCTTCCTTTCTAGACCTAAGACAAGATGAATAACCCATTAAACCTATAACCTGTGGGAATGAGTTATTGTTGCCATCAATTCAATAGATGTATGCAGAAAGAGTTTTTCAGGATATAATGCAACTGGATCCAACTGTCCAGGGCATTAACATACAAATAGGAGAAAGCCAAGGACCCTGGAAGAGAAAAGAACTTAACTTCCTATGTATCACCTATTGTTTCGAAAAATGTAATAGACATTGTTTAAAATCTGGCCGTTTAAAAGATCTTACAAGATCTGATCTTTTATGATACATCAGTTATAAAAATTCAGTTTGAGGAAGAAGCTATTACAACTGTACTTACCACGAAGTAATTAATTATATGTATATCTCCCTCCTTTGTGTGCAATTATAGCTCATGATCAGGCTGCTAACGTCCTTTAATTTTTTAGAATATTTCCACCAGGAAAGATATTTTATTTTCTTTTAAAAGATGATTTGGTGACAATGGATTAAATATCAACTACCATCTCCCAGCTAACTTTTGTCCCTTTTCTCTTTAATTTATAGTGCATTTTGTTACAGCATCTGTGACAAAACTGAAAGAAAAGTGTTTTAACTTCTCCATGTCCATCTGTTCAGTGAGATAAATATTAATGCTTTCCTCTCTCCTTTAGTCTGTAACCTTTTCCCTGTAATCTCCTCTTGGACTAATTCCTTTTAGTCAACTATACTCCTCTGTAAAGACAGGGTTAGAGAAAACCTTGCAAAACACTTGTCAGGGTTAATCAATAAATCTCTTGCTTGTGTAGGAAAAGCACTGTATCTCCTTCTTTCTAACTCATGGACAAGCACACAAGATAGCCTTACAGAACAGAAAAAACATCTAAGGAAAACAAACGAAACAGGAAAAGACAAATATTACCACACTGCAAAAAAACCCCAACTTAACAGAATGATGAAGGTCTGGGCCAGATCTTGCAGCATTGACTCATGCAACCCCCAAAAACTGGACTTGCCTTTGAGAAAAGTACATTAAGAGCCAACTAATTTGCAGTATGGTATGTATAAATAAGACTAAGACAATCATATGTACTTAGATATAGTTAATGGAATTTGGTTATCAGACAGTAAAAATAGCATGCCTGGATGTCTCGTATTTGTTAACATGGATTTATATGACTGTCCTATTCATTTAAATATTGTGGCCTGTTGAAAAATATGGTCAGTTGTGTTTTGAGTAAACATGGCAGAAACTAGGATTTGATCATTACCAGTCAGTATATAAGCAGATATATATTTTTCAGGCGTTGACCAACATTTGGAAAATGCCAGTAAATTATGATTAAAGTTACTAACTCCATGCTGTCTTAAAGAGGCTAAGGAAAAAACTTAATCTTCTGGATGATAAAATGCATCCCCGCTGTTTCTAGCAGATTCATCTTTTGTGAAATGGTCATAAACTACAAGTAAATATTGGAAACACATTGATATATAGCAGTCACCAAGATTCAATTTGTAAATTTATCCGAAACACTGGAATTTAATATTGATATATTACCTTTATAAGATTTAATTATTTTTCAGATGATGTTTTCCTACAGAAATGACCAAAGTATAGCACAATGCTTGATCTTGCATACCAGTTAGCTAAATGAATTTGTTAGGCCTTGGAGAAAGAGGATATTCTGCTGCAGGAGGTTGTGCACAACTTCCTGCTATTTAAGAACTTGAGATCAATGACCAAAAATTGATCTACTTGAAGTTTAACGGAAAGATAAGCAAAAATTGATTTGCATCCATAGTTCTGGCTCTCAAATGTGCAAAATGGAATAGTTGAAAGAAGCCAGGTGAAGTTAACTAATTTGAGAAACCCAAGGGTCTGAATGTGAAGGAAGCATTGGACTTATTTCTTTAAGGCAAAGTACAAAGATTATTTGGAAATCAAATCCCAGGTGAAAAACTATGTAGGAAAGGGCTGTAGCCTCATCTGATGAGTAACCTCAAAGGATATGAGAAATAAGCAGGCAGCCTACAAAGGAAAAGAGTAAAGGACACATTAGAAAACAATGCTGAAAGAAGAAATAAGGTAGAGCAGAGAATATCTAGAAGTCAGGCTGAATTAGACACATATAAAACAAATAATGCTCTTCAGCAACCTGAATAAGACAATAGGGAAAACAGAGGTGTTGATCATGTACATTGAGGACAATCATTTGGACACATCTCAGAAACTAAATAAATTCTGGTCAGGATGATGAGGCTAGACATTTGGGTAATGGCAGGTCATATCATAGACATGGGGACCTGGAAGTGTACCACTGGCATTGTTTTAGTGGCTCAGGCTTCAAAGTGCAATGATTGGCTCATCTCCACTGGAGAACTTGGCACCCTGAATGCCCAGAAGTGTTTGTTGCCAATCTGTTGGTAGGAAACACTTGAACCATCATTTGCCTGAAAGCTGCCAGAGTTCGCTGAGTAAATATAAATATTTAAGATACGTATATAGATGCTTTATATATACTTTTATATAATACTTCTATATTAATATTTTATATAAGTATAACATAATTATACATGCAAAGGATTATCACCACTACAGCCAGAGGTAACTTTAAGGAGCTTGCCACATATGAACAGTGTGCTGAATTGTTATTTATCTTCTACTGTGCCACATACAGGACAGGCACAAAGCAATGCTCCTTTGGAATAAAAAAGGGAGGACACCTGGAGAGATATGTAAGAAGCTTTATGGATGTTAAGGCTGAAGGAGACAAAGACAACAGAAACCAGGAATTCATTCTGGATCCTGCATTGGTAGAGCAGTCCATGGACTGAGACAAGCATACAGCTATGAAGTCTTGTGTTGCAGCACAATTCTCCCCAGAGTAACAGAGGAAATAGTAAGTGCAAAACAGCATCCCAGATGGATAGAGAGGCTCATGCACAGAACATGGCTTCTCTCCTCTTCACCTCATTTAACTGACAGCTGAAGGAGGGAAATGAACTCAGCCCTTTTTTGAATGAATTGATGAATGAATGTTTGAATGAATGCATAAAATAGATCTCATTTTTATGAGGTAACAGTAAAAGCCCTTTCTCCATCTTGCCATCTGGGGAACTCTGTGAAGCAGCAGGGGCCAGGTGAACAACAGTTGGGAACACAGGACTCATGCAAGAAGGCATGGATTTCTTGTGGATGCAGTGACACAAATTCAGCAGTCCAGCAAAGTTACTTCTTAAATGATTTCTCCCTGAATTTGGTGACAACCTCAAAAGCATTGAGAACGCCACAGGTTTGTGTTTGCAGACGATTGTAATGAAACTGTGCATGAGATTTTTTTTAGTGGCATGACAGGGACTGTCTCTCCTCTGTGTGGCATGGAAGGAGAGTGACTTTTCTTGTACAGGACAGTGTTAGTTCAAGATCCACTTAGCACCACAGGGAGGTTTTCATATTTCTCAGCTGAAAAAGCTATCAAAAAAGATATGATTTCTGCAAAGCAGTCATACAATTAAACAAGCTGCCTGGGCCTATGCTGAGTGACTTGTGGGTTCTGTAGAACAAGTTCTCTGTACAAGTGTTAGCATGACAAGGCAGGCTGGAAAAATGCCATTACAAAGTACATTAGCATTGATTACCTTTCTTTTTCTAAACACAACATACTGCAACCCCAAGACTTCTGCTATGATTAAAAACAAGCAAGTTGAAAACACACACACACAAATAAATATGAGCTCTTTTGATAGGGTTCTTTTTGTTAAACCTCTAAGACACAATTTCAGCATTTTTCTACATCTACAAAGAAACACAATATACTTTATTTTTTTAGACAAACCTGACACTGTCATGCAAACATCTGACCTAGGCAGAAAAAAACCCACTGAAAAAGTCAGTGAGAGCTGACAATACGAGGTAGTGTAAAGCGTGACAACACTAAAAGAAAAATTCAAGTTCCTTAACTTCAGTACAGTCCCTCCTTGGAAGCACAATGCTTATGAGAGAGTGTGTGTGCAGATGCACACAGATTTGCACCAGGAAATATGTTCAGGTGCTTGAATAACTGCAATATTTCTCTTACAAGTATGTAGGATGCAGTCTGAAAGATAAGGAATGTCCTTATGTTGGTCAAGCTGGAGTTTAACTCTTGTCGCATGCATTCTCTTCTTGCCATTGACTTTATCTTATGATGACACTTCTGACCATTACCAAGCATTAAAAGCGACTCAGAATGATTTTTAGTGACATGCTCAGGATATTATACTCCTGGAATAAAATAAATAGAAAGCATTTCAAAAGGCTAAGTTTAGTCCCCAACTGCAGTAAAAAAATAATGCAGAGGACTGGAGAAGCATCTTCATTTGTCATTTGATCAAATTGCACCGTCACAGAGTAATGACAAATGAAGCCGAGAGGAAGGCTAAGGCCCACTTGGAATTAAACCTGGCAAGGGATGTCAAGGGCAATAAGAGGGTTTCTTCAAGTACATCAGTAGCAAAAGGAAGACTACGGAAAATATGGGCCCACTGCTGAATGAGGTAGGTGCCCTGGTGACAGAGGATGCAAAGAAAGCAGAGTTACTGAATGCCTTCTTTGCTTCAGTCTTTACGACTAAGACCAGCCCTCAGGAATCCCAGACCCTGGAGGCAAGAGAGAGAGTCTAGAGAAAGGACTTTCCCTTGATCAAGGAGGATCAGGTTAGAGATCATTTAGGCAAACTTGACGTGCACAAATCCATGGGCCCTGATGGGATGCACCCACGAGTGCTGAGGGAGCTGACAGATGTTATTGTGAAGCCACTCTCCCTCAGGAGAAAGGTCGTGGAGAACATGAGAGGCGCCTGAGGACTGGAGGAAAGCCAATGTCATGCCAGTCTTCAGTAAGGGCAAGAAGAAGGACCCAGGAAACTACAGATCAGTCAGCCTCACCTCCATCACTAGAAAGATGATGGAACAGCTCATTCTGGATGTCGTCTCTACCATGTGGAGGAAAAGAAAGTTATCAGGAGCAGTCAACATGGATTTACCAAGGGAAAATCATGCTTGACCAATCTGATAGCCTTCTATGACAGTATGACTGGCTGGGTAGATGAGGGGGGAGCAGTGGACATTGTCTACTTTGACTTTAGCAAGGCTTTTGACACTGTCTCCCGTAACATTCTCATAGGTAAGCTTAGGAAGTGTGAATTAGATGAGGGGACAGTGAGGTGGATAAGAACTGGCTGAATGGCAAAGCTCAGAGGGTTGTCTTCAGAGGTGCAGAGTCCAGTTGGATGCCTCTAACTAGCAGTGTTCTCCACTGGGTCCAGTCTTGTGCAACGTGTCTCACAGAGTGTACCCTCAGCAAGGTTGTTGAAGACACAAAAGAGGAGTAGCTGACACACCAGAAGGCTGTGTCACACCATTCAATGAGACCTGGACAGGCTGGGTGGAGAGGAACCTAATGAAATTCAAAAAGGGTAGGTTTAGTTTCCTGTACCTAGGGAGGAATAACCCCATGCACCAGAACAGGTCAGGGGCTGACCTGTTGGAAAGCAGCTCTGCAGAGAGACTTGGTAGTCATGGTGGACAACAAGTTGAACATGAGTCAGCATTGTGCCCTTGTGGCCAAGAAGACCAATAGTATCCTCCGGTGCATTAAAAAAAGCATGGCCAGCAGGTTGAGGGAGGTTATCCTCCCCCTCCACTCTGCCCTGGTGAGGCCACATCTGGAGTACTGTGTCCAGCTCTGGGGTCCCCAGTTCAAGAAAGACAAGGAGCTACTGGAGACAGTCCAGCGGAGGGCTACAAAGATGATCAAGGGAATAGAACACTCCTCTTATGAGGAAAGGCTGAAAGACCTGGGTCTGTTTAGCCTGGAGAAGAGAATACTGAGAGAGCATCTTATCTACACTTATAAATATCTGAAGGGTGGGTGTCAAGAGGATGGGGCCAGACTCTTTTCAGTGGTGCCTGGAGACAGGATGAGGGGCAACAAGCACAAGCTGGAACACAGGAAATTCCATCTCAACATGAGAAAAAACTTTACTTTCAGTGTGACAGAGCACTGGAACAGGCTGCCCAGAGAGGTTGTGGAGTCTCCTTCTCTGGAGAAATGAAAAACCTGCCTGGATTTATTCCTGTGCAACCTGCTGTAGGTGAACCTGTTTTGGCAGGGGGGGGTTAGACTTCATGATCTCCAAAGATCCCTTTCAACTCCTACCATTCTCTGATTCTGTGATTCTGTGTTTGGTGTCATATAAAGACAATTTTATTAGTGTTATGGATGCCTGGATGAAGTTTGAAGCCTTTTTTGGAAGTGTACATTGTCACTATTTTGTGGGTGAAGAAACTGAAGAAGACAAAGTTTAATTACCTCCAGACACAGAATGTCTGGTTAAAAGCATAAAATTGTCAAGAGCAGGAAATACATACATCAAAACAGACCCCAAGGAGGTCTTTGTGAAATTCAAAGGCTTGCCTGTACTGTGAAGGCTTGAGTTTTTTCAGCCTGTGTGAGGAGAAAAGCAGATGCTGTAGGCTTCATGGGCTAAAGGCACAGGTGGGCAGGATGTAGGATGGGAGCAGTGGTGGGAAAACAGAGCACCAATTTGGGCCAGGACTGTCCATGCAGCCAGGGTGTCCTGAGAAAGGCTCTTCAGAGGAGCACCACCTAGAAGCTCTGAAAAGGCAGGTCTGAACTGCAGATACTAAGGCCTTAGGAAAAGAAAGTTCTCAGTCCAAGACTTTAGGAGAGAAAAGAGGAGAATAACAGGAGATTGCGTCTCTGCAAAGGTCTTTCTGAACTCAGAGCATTTTTCCAAATGCATAATTTTTTTTTTTCTCCTCTCTCCTGCCCCTATCTGCAAGCACAGTGCAACTCAGCATGTATTTGAGTTTTGCAGCTTGCTGTGGAACCCAATTCAAATTTTGGCTTCTTCCATGAGCTTTTTCTAAGTAAAGAACAGAGAGCTCAGGGAGATTATTCTGCCCACCGAAACTATAGTGTTTTGGGGTTTTTTGCTTTAAAAAGGAAAAGAGACAGAAAGGAGAAGAGTAGGATTTTAATTTTTTTTTCAACTGATTGAATAGCCTCTATTAATTTTAGTTTTCCTCACAAACTTCTCTTATTCTAACTTTGCGTTGCCCTTCCACATTTACAAGGTATAAATAACCTTATGTTGAAACATCCAAAGAACATGAGGCTTGATATTAACAATGCAAGATTAATTATCTTCAAACTGATAGATGAAATGAGTTTAATAACATTTACTGTACCATTCAGGCATTTACTCTTTCTTCAACAATCCCTTATTGCAACCTGAATTACAATTGCTGCTTGGCTAATAAATGAAGAAGCTGCTCATATTAATTAATTAACTTTTCAGGTTCTTATTAAAGTGACAAATTAATGGGTTGGAAGATAATAAATCTACCTGAAATATTAAGAAGGGAAAGACTGAGTTTGGGCTGTTCCTTTAATCTACATTTACCTTTAGAGTGGGCAAGCACTGTAGATCAGTCAGCAGAGCAAGAGAAAATGTTCATAATATTTTTGAATAACATTGACAAGAAACAGCACAAGAGATGCTAAGTGTTGAGAAAGTGGATTTTTGGAAAGACAAAGGAATGTGTTGCTGGGGATACTTCAAGTTCATCCAGTTCCCTTCTGGAGCACACGGAAAAACACTCTAATTAGAAACCAAAACTGCATCTGCAGTCAAATGGCCTCAAGAAGCCCTTGGAGATGCCCTGAGTGCTAAGGCCATTTAATAGGACTATGGTTTTTGTGGGAAATTGGCTAGCTGAGAAGGGTAACATAGATATGATCCAGCTGGCCGAGCAGGAGCTTGGGAAACATCCGACCCAGTTCCTGTGATTGCTAATTGGCAAGGGCACCCTGACCCTGACTGCAGGTGCTAGACGGTAATGAGAAGCCTGTGATTACTCAGGCATGGGAAAAGAGGGAGTAGTTGCATGGGAGAAGAAGAGGTAGCTAGCCACAGATAAGGAGCTAAGGGCTGGAGTGATGAACCAATCAGAATTCTGTGTTGTTGGAACACATATAACTAATTATAGCAGAGTATATATGAAACATGTAGTAGCCAATTATAGTAGAGTAAACATGGAATATGTTTTAGCCCATTATAAAAGACAGCTGTGCTATTCAATAAACGAAGCTTGCTGATTGCTCATATTGAGTGTCCATGTCTTCCCCCGTCGCAACAGGTTTTCTTCTAGGACCTCATTATTTATTGCATCTATTACTGCTATATGTACTGCAAAAGCACTGATAGCCCCAGGCTAGTGCTGTGATGAGGTACTTTGCTTCACAATTCTTTTTTGAAAAGCCTTGTGAACTAAACAGATAAATCAGGCAGAGAAGAGAAATGTTATTATTCCTTATATTGCAGAAGACAGAAGAGCTATTCAGGGTGCCAAAGATACTTATATTAACTCAAAAGAACCAAGGTTTCCCCTGGAAGCTTTAAATGACTCAAAGACCATTCCAAAAGTCAGAGGAAACCATATGTCCTTTATTTCTTTAATTACATAGGTTTTTTCTGGGTCGCTTGGTTTACCAGTTACAACTGCTGTCAGCGGGATCTTTCCCTTGGACAGCAGCATGAAGGCTACTCCTTTACGCCTGTTGCTAGTGGATCCTACTGGGTGATACAGCTGCTGATTATGAGAGAAGCTTCTGTTCTTTCACTCTGCTTCCATGTCCGACCTTGTTAGGGTGAGCAGAAAGCAAGCATATTGGGGAAGGCCACTGATCGTTCAGGCAACATATGAATTGCAATGTTGCATTAAATCGACAGCTTACCTGAAAACAGGAGAATGAGATTGTTAGTGTGGGTTATGAGTTGAAAAATTGATTGTTGTTTTAATGGTTAGTTAGAGAAGTGAGAGACAGTTTTAAGCAATAGAAAGTGCTATGAAGATGTTGCAACCTATTATAGGCACTCTAGAAAAATTTGAAACAAATGTATCTTTTAGAGTATAATCAATATACAATGTTAAATAGTCAGTAATGCATAAAGATTTACATTTCAATGCCATTACCATGCTGTACACCGAACCAATAGCTTCTTGTATAAAGAATGAGATATTTCATTGCTAAAATATGCCATCCCTAATGCTTATTAGACTATCAGACACAGACTTAATAACATGGGAGGGCTAGTTACACACCCCATGTACTGTAAAATCCTCACAGATTTAGATTTTATGACCTATTAGTAGGAATGTGGTATTAGCAGAGTGGCAACGCCCAAGGAACTACCAATAGCTACATCCAACACAGAGACGATACTCAGCTGGCTCAGAGTAAAACATTTTGGCCTTGGATTCATTCTCCTCTGAAAATTGAGTGAAAGAATAAAGAACTGAGTATGTCATAACACCTACAGTCCCTTAACAATTCCATGGTAATTATTATTGTTTATCTTTCAATTTGTACCTGTTGATGAAAATAAATGGTATAAGGTTTGTCTCCATTTTAAAAGCATCTTTATTCCTTGAAACCAAAAATGTCAGGCATAAAAGGATAAATGATAGCTGCATGCTGAACTTTGAAAATCCATTTATTTTGAGACACTTCTGCTTCCCTATCTTCTCCTCTTCTTTCCCTGCTTTATATTTTCTAGGCTTCTTTCATTAGAAGACTATCTTTAATTCGTAAGAGTTCATCTGCTTCAGCTACGTATACCTATAACCGAAGTCATAATGCTGTATTTTTGACATCATACTTATTTCCATGGCAGCCAACTGAAATTTTTCAAACTGACAACATAGAGAAATAAGCAGCAGAAGCAGATAAGCCCTTAAGAAACAATGATTCTGCCCTTGAAAACAGTGAATGGGGATGAATTGTAGCATAGAATAATGATTTGTAATGATTTGTAATTATCAAAACAAAATGTTCTCTCCTTTCTTTTCTATGCTGGTTTGTGTCCAGACTACCTCTCTAGAAACCGGAGGGACTGGTAGGCTTGATCAGGATGTACGCCCATGCATTCCTGTTCCACTGCAAACCTCTAATAACAACTGTGAATGAATGGTGAAAACTCTTTTCTCTGTCATACTTGACAATCTGAACAGTGCTTTGGCTGCACCTGTCCTTTAGTCACAGAAAAGTTCCAACAACCAGGCGTTAGAGATTCTGCAAGATGTCTGAGGGGCATTTCAGCATTTTACTAGAGTATATGTCTCAGCGATGAGACTTGGTAGGAAAGAAGTCCTTGCTTTGTGTTGTGATATAAAAAAAAAAGCAAAGCTGAGGGGTTTTAGTAACCTTGAAAATTTAATATGTACTTAGGGAGGTGTATTACATGTCTAGAGTGTGGAATTGCTATTAAGAAATGCAATTAGTAGATAATTTTCCCCAAAGTTTCCCCATGGGAAAGGGCTCTAGAGGGTAAGGGGGCTCTAGAGAGCTGGCTGCTATTTAAGCGTCACCTCCTCCAAGCTCAGGATCAGTGCATCCCAAAGAGAAAGAAATCAGGCAAGGGGAGAAGGAGACCTGCTTGGCTGAGCAGGGACCTTCTGAAAAGGCTCAGGTGGAAGAAGGGAGTTTACAATAGGTGGAAGAAGGGGCTGACTGCTTGGGAGGAATACAAGAATGCTGTCAGTTATGCAGGGAGGAAACAAGGAAAGCCAAGGCAGCCTTGGAATTGAACCTGGCGAGGGATGTTAAGGCCAACAGGAAGGGTTTCTTTAAGTATATAGGAGACAAAAGGAAAACTAGGGAAAATGTGGGCCCGTTGTTGAATGAGACAGGTGCTGTGGTGACGGATGATGCAGAGAAGGCGGAGTTGCTAAATGCCTTCTTTGCTTCTGTCTTCACTGTTCGGGCCAGTCCTTGTGAGACCCCGACTTTGCAGGTAACAGAGAAAGTCTGGGGGAAACAAGACTATCCCTTGGTTGACAAGGAGCACGTTAAAGATCAGTTAGATAAATTGGATATACATAAATCCATGGGGCCTGATGGGATGCACCCTCGGGTGCTGAGGGAGCTGGGGGAAGTCATTGCTGGGCCTCTCTCCATTATCTTTGAAAGGTCCTGGAGGACAGGTGAGGTGCCTGAGGACTGGAGGATAGCCAATGTCACTCCAGTCTTCAAAAAGGGCAGGAAGGATGACCCGGGAAACTACAGGCCGGTCAGCCTCACCTCCATCCCTGGGAAGATGATGGAGCAGCTTGTTCTGGGAGTCATCTCAAAGCACCTGGATGAAAAGAAGATTATCAGAAGTAGTCAACATGGATTCACCAAGGGGAAGTCATGTCTGACTAATCTGATAGCCTTCTATGACAAAGTAACTAGATGGGTGGATGAGGGGAGGGCAGTGGATGTTGTCTACCTTGACTTTGGCAAGGCTTTCGACACTGTCTCCCACATCATCCTCACAGGAAAGCTTAGGAAGTGTGGCTTAGATGAATGGACAGTGAGGTGGATTGAGAACTGGCTTACAGATAGAGCTCAGAGGGTTGTGGTTAGTGGCGCAGAGTCTAGTTGGAGGTTAGTAACAAGTGGTGTCCCTCAGGGGTCAGTACTGGGCCCAGTTTTGTTCAACATATTCATCAATGATCTGGATGAAGGGATAGAGTGTACCATCAGCAAGTTTGCTGATGACACAAAACTGGGAGGAGTGGCTGACACGCCAGAAGGCTGTGCTGCCTTACAGCGTGACCTCGCCAGGCTGGAGAGTTGGGCAGAAAGAAACCTTATGAAGTTCAACAAGGGTAAGTGTAGGGTACTGCACCTGGGGAGGAATAACCCCATGCACCAGTACAGGTTGGGGGCTGACCTCCTGGAGAGCAGCTCTGTGGAGAGGGACCTGGGAGTCCTGGTGGACAACAGGATGACCATGAGCCAGCAATGTGCCCTGGCGGCCAAGAAGGCGAATGGCATCCTGGGGTGCATCAAGAAGAGTGTGGCCAGCAGGTCGAGGGAGGTCATCCTCCCCCTCTACTCTGCCCTGGTGAGACCGCATCTGGAGTACTGTGTCCAGTTCTGGGCTCCACAGTTCAAGAAAGACAGGGAACTGCTCGAGAGGGTCCAGCAAAGGGCAACAAAGATGATTAGGGGACTGGAGCACCTTTCTTATGAGGAAAGGCTGAGGGACTTGGGTCTCTTTAGTCTAGAGAAAAGAAGATTGAGGGGGGATCTTATTAATACATACAAATACTTAATGGGAGGATGCCAGGGGGATGGGAGTAGTCTTTTTTCAGTGGCGCCCAGTGATAGGACGAGGGGTAATGGGCATAAACTTGAACATAGGAAGTTCCATCTTAACATGAGAAGGAACTTCTTTACTTTGAGGGTAGTGGAGCACTGGAACAGGCTGTCCAGAGAGGTGGTGGAGTCTCCCACTCTGGAGACATTCAAAACCCGCCTGGACGCTGTCCTGTGTAACGTGCTGTAGGTGACCCTGCTCTGGCAGGGGGGTTGGACTAGATGATCTCCAGAGGTCCCTTCCAACCCTAACAATTCTGTGAATTCTGTGAATTCTGTGAAAAGCAGGGAAAATATTTACTTGGCTTTCCTAACTCTGGACTGGTGAAAAAGCAATCTCCTTCAGCTTATACTACAGGGAACAGGAATAATTTGTAGGCAAGCCAACAGTGAGAGTGTTTTTTATTTTAGTATAAAGGTAAGATGAGAATATGGCCCCAGCTAAGACAGAGACAAGAACCAGCTTAAACATTGTTCTTTTATGGAGTATGAACTGCTTAGTTTAACAGTATCATACTCAAACTACAGTAGGAAAAGGAATCATTTAAAGTGTTTACAGCTAATTAGTGGTGAGCCAGTGAACAACAGCTAGATACAGCAGCCTGTGCATCAGCCTACAAAGAACTGATGAAGTTCTACTTTAAGCATCAAACTGAGGGCTTTTTCATGTCATCACTTGTGAAGCAGTTTTTGCATCAGTTGCCTGTACTCTGTGTTTTGTCCTCCAGTTCCTTCAAAAATTAAAATTTGGCAGGAACCTCTTCCTAAGCCAACTCAAGAAAGACAGAAAAATCAAACTGGGGCAGAGTCTGGTCTGCTGCAGAGATGAGCTATTATTGTAGAGCAGTTCTGCGTCAACAACTAGACCCAGAGATACTTGACCCAGGGAGCTGTACACAGCCTGTGCCTGGATGCAGGCATGCATCTTGCCTTTCCTGTTTTGCATCTTCCCAGTGTATTCAGACCACACTCATATCATGAGTGTAAAAGTGTATGAAATGTAAGAGGTTATCACATGAAAAAACTTTTCAGTTCAAAGGGAGTGATAAGTAGCAGGGAAAGTGATAGACAAAACACACAGAGACATACACACGTTGGATAAGTGATAACATAACGTAATGCTAGCAAAGACCCAAATTCTAATTGATGGACCATTAAGAAACTTTGGGCTTTGTAACTGATAAGACGGGGTAAAGAAGATGAACTTGAAGATTTTTTATATTGGAGGAGGGCTGCTTAGTGCCCTCTGTCTCCGTGTGTATTGCTGGGATGCACACTCAGCTTTGCTACTGGCTGAACTTGCAAACAGGAAAACAGCAGCTATATACATCAACATAGGATAGAAGGACTCCTGGGTTTCCAGACACACTGGGCTGGCATCCAGCAGCTGAACAAGAGGAATTCCCAAGTCCTGGAGCCTGACAGAGTTTGTAACCTTATAACATTCCTTAAGGTTGAGTGGGAAGAGACTCCTCCCTTGCCATAGAGTCCATCCAACCATCCTTCCTCTAGCAGGATTAGAGAGTTCCCAGGCAGAAAAAACCATATAACTTCCAGATGCTATGGTTATATGGTTCTATGGGAAGCATTTCTTCCCTTTTTCCCATCCCCAGGGACAGCTACACAGGCATCTCTGGCAAAAAAACCCCATGCTCACTGCCTGATCCAAGGTCTCTGTGGAAGAGAGTTTAATTCTGCAAGTTCTCTTTGAGAAATGGACCTTGTGAGAGGAAAAGATTGCTCCAAAATTGTAGCCTGACAAATCTCAGGGTAGCAACTACCTTTTAGCCTATGTTTTTGCAATAACTGTTGCAATATTGTCCCAGGCTTGATTCTTAGCCCTGATGGAACAAACATAGTGGATGACAACTATAACTGAGCAGCAAACAGGTAAACAAAATTATCATCTCTCCCAGTTCAATTTAAGTTATTTATTCTATCAGCTAATGCTTTTATTATCTTTGAGATGTCCTTTTCTTTCCCTTCTCACTCACTGAAGTTATCAGTAGGTTGAGTTTTGGGTCACCTTCCAGAACAGAAAACGGTAAGCAGAAAAGCTTGAACTACATAAAAGTGAGAAGAGGGTTTACTGTGTTTTGGCCCTCACAAAAGCAAATGTAACCATTGGAGTTAAGTAATTAAGCTTAGAATGCAGATGAATCAACAAGAACTGAAAATAAATTGTCCTTTGCTACTTGCAATATTTACCCTGAGAACTAAATATATAACCTCCAGGTAAATGCCAATAAATCTAGCTGTATCTGAATACATCCAAAAGAATAATAAATAGCTGGAGTGGAGGAATCTCTTCCCTAAACCTAGCACTGGTGTGGTTCACACTGCCTTTACTATATGTAGAATACATATGTAATGGTTTTCTTCCAAGTTCATATTCACTAAAAGCCATTTGCTGAATGTCCTGGTTCCGGCAGAGATGGGGTTAATTTCCCCAAGGAGCTGGCAGCGGGCAGGTATTCCACACCACATGACTCATGCCTGGGCTATAAGAGGAGCTAGCCGGGGAGAGGAGAGCAGTTGCCTCTTGGGGGTGGGCTGCAGCAGCATGGGTCTGGTCGGTGTGCTTTGTGGTGGTATTGTAATTGTGTTTTCATCTTCCCTTTTGCCATTCTGTTGAATTGCATTATTTTAACCCATGAGTTTTGCCCTGTTGATTTCTTTTTCCACGGCTGTGGGAGTTGCGTGAGCGGCTGCGTGGTTCTTTGTTGCTGGCTGAGGCCAAACCAAGACACTGAAGTTTCCAGTGTCCGCCCTCCAGTTTCCAGGACAACAGGCTAAAGCATGTCTCAGACTTTTTTCACATGACCCTTGGTTTAACAGTTTTTCACAACTAGACCTTATTTTTCTCCATCTTATTTGTTAAACTTCAGGTGCTATTCTGCTGAGTTTTGAGAGTAAAGAGCCTGGATTTCTCTAAGCTTTCATTTAACATCACCATTTATCAGCATAATTTCCCTTGCTACAGTGAAAAGTTGATCTGATTGGACATTTCTTGCCTTGTATTACTTTAACTGGAGCTTCCTTTCTGCAATGTACTGATGTGTTGGTGGTGAAAGTAGCTTTTGCATGAGACATGGAACCTGTACCTTGAATACTGAGGATCAAAGCTTTCATATATGCCTTCTATATAAGGAAAGATTCCAGACTTCAGCTAGAGTCATAGCATCCTGTCTGTATTTTAAATGCAGAGCTAAGCTTGTATTTTGCTCAGAATATTAAGAACATCAAAAGAAGTAAAAATTAAGCCATGTCATTTTAATTTTCATATGGAATTAATTATTCCAACCCAGCAAGATACTTAGGTATGTCTACTTAAGGCAAAGGACTTTCAGTGTTTGAGTGGTCCTTTTGACCTTCATGAAGTAAATGATGTGGTTGAAATGAGTTCCATGCTATGATCTTCTGACATTATTTGATATAATTTATTAAAGAAAGGAAGCCTTTCACTTTTAGCACAGGTAAGAGGTAAAATCTGATCGTATGTTCTACACAGGCGGTCATGTAGATGTGTTCTGTCTAGATAAGCACCTCTGAATGGAAGAGCTATACATGTAGATGAAGTGTCATTTATGTAAAAAGGCTGATTCCTGTCTCTGGATCTGATGTAAGAATACACATCCATGTTTGCCATCTCACAGGTGTATATATACAGTATCTACTTCTACCTACAGAATGAGTCCAGACAACTAGATTAGATACACTCTTGATGTAGAGACAAAGTCCCATTTGATGAAGCCTTTGAGTGTCTTTCAGATGAAAGTTTCTATTAAGAAGTACATGATTATTGAGCTGGTTGGACAGATCTGAAGATTTTCCAGCAACACTTAGTATATTTTCCATAGCATTCATATATTTTGCACTTTTTTTTTTTTTTTTTTTTTGCTGCTGTTAACATAAACTTCACTCACAAACACCAGAAAAAGCAGTGGTCAGGCTTCCCCACTTGACTGTTTGAGACACACAAAAAAAGCCAATCTCAGTTACACAGTCACAGATACTTGAAACATTATTAGAAAGAGTCCCAGAAACTGAAACACTGAAACTTTCATGTGTGAGAAAACCACAGGAAGCTGCTCAGTTCACATGTTGGATGCCAGGTTTCAAATAGCAACTAGAGAGTAGGGGATACTTACACAAAATAAAAATGTCAACTGATTTTTTCTATTCATATTTGGAATAAGAAAAGGAAAAAAAAAACCTCACAATGTTATTTGAATGAATACTACATCATCAACTGTCTATCACATCCATTACCAGCTAAGTAAAAACAAAAATAAAGTGTTTGTGTGGTTTTTTTTCCTGAGAAAAAAAAAATGAGAATGTATCAAAATACAGAAGGTTAGGAGGAAGCAGGAAAACTTAAAACAGTCTTAACAAAACCTGAGTCTAATAGCAAAGAATAAGTAAGGACACAGTAATCTCTCTTGTGGTCTTTTACAGTAATAAGCACATCGTTCTAATCAAATATAAAGACATGAATACTTAATTACAACATGCTTAGAGTATGTACATCTTTCTACTTGGTAACAATAGGCTTTATTATTAGGTGGAAAATGTGTGCTTTATGACGATCTTCACCATAGTAATTGGATTCTTTCAAGTGGCTGGCACATGTAAATGATGAATTTGCTAATTGCTTTAATGTTGTTTCACTAGCCTACATTTTCATCTTTTTTTTTTATTCTTTTAGATGTACAGAACGAATTTTTTTGAAATGCCACAGTATCTTTCTACAGTATTTTTTTCCTCCTTGCTTTAAAAATACATGGCTTTTTAAATTGTAACTAAGGGTACAGAAAGGTAGCCAGCCAAACCTTCCCATAGGAGATGATAGAGTACTAGCCATGGAAACGAGGCTGGAGCAGATCTTCTTCTCATCTAGCACACACCTATATGTCAACCCTTGAAGGAAAATCCCCAAGGAAATCTCATTCAGAACCTGCATGATGGATCAGATCCTAAACTGTAAGTTATCATGTGTGATCAGTCACACCTCCTTTTAGACTGGTTTTGAATCTGTTTGGAGCAGATAACAAGGAGTACAAAGTCGGTGTGCTCATTCTACAAGGTTTCTGGCTCAAAATATGTTTGCTTATGCACAGGATTTTGGTGAAAAGAATGTATGCATAGATGTGTTTGTGTTCAGTCTCAGAAGACTAATAAAATGCACACCCCTCACATGGAGGTACTGAGTGAATAAATGGAGTAATGTTTGCGAAATGCTCCAACAAGCTTTCTGAAATGGTCATTATTAAAGCAAATAACCCGGCTTCAAAGCATCTGTACCATCAGAACAACACCTGCGAGCACATTGGTGAAGACAAGGGTGTGGGAAACTTCTTGGAAAACAACGGACACGTACTGAAGGTCAACATGAAGGAGGAGATCAGGCGCTGACACTGAAACTACTGCTACTCCCCAACAGATGTGGAATGTGTATTAATTAAAAGACTGACTTGGCAGAAATAGTAACAAAGTGTAGATAATAAGTTACAGCTGCATTTAACCAATAATATTTTGTGTGTATAAGTCTAGAAACCAATGAGCACAAGCCGCAGAGCTAGCCCACGTTGTAGTAAAAAGTATATAATGGCTTAAGTATTTTAATAAAGGGGCTTCAGCATTGATCATATTGGTCTGCGTCTGGGTCCGTCCGCACAAGGGCTGTTAGATGACCATTCCACTCCCTTATCTGATTGCTGAGCCTCATATTTCTTCTTAAGGTTTAGTCCTGTTCCCCTGTAGACTAGAGAAATGCTTTGTTTCTTTGAAATAGACATATCTGTTTATTCCCTGGAAGAGGATGCTGGCCTAAGGGATTCTGACTTTAATTAATCTTCTTTCCTGTTGGATTTCATACAGGGGACATAGATAGGGCATATTCAATGGGTGGGATGGCATTACTTATTCCGGTTGTCCTCTTCTTTAGGAGAAGGTTGTGAAACTACCTTCCAGTGTTCTGGAGACAGCACTCCTAGGCTTCTCAAATGATCCCAACACCTGGCTGAAACATTTGGCATTTTTCTTGAGGTTTTTTTTTGTCTCCAGCAGATGGAAGCAACTCCCTGTTTGCAGAATTGGCTAGAGTCTGCTCTCTGCTGAGAGTGTTCTGAAATTAAGAACTTGCTCCGAGTTTGAAGCAGCTGGAGAGGCTCCAACTTTTGCTCAAAAAAACCCCACACTGTAAAAAAGTATTTTCAGATCATTAGTGGCAAAATAGCATTTTTCTTCTTTAGAATTTTACCTTTTTCCTTTTGACCTCTTAGTTTGAAGAGCAGTTGTATTCTGAAAAAGTTCTGCAAAGATTCCTTAGAACAACCTGAATTATTTGTTTTATTTTTGAGATCTGTCTTCCATAACTATTAGATCTGCCTTCACAGGTTTTATTAGGAAATGTGTTTTGTTTCAAGATTAATGTGTATGAATGCGAGTTCTCAGACTCCCTGCTAGCATTTAAATTTCTTACCATATGTTGATCCTCTAGAAATGTTTTAGCACTACAGAAATAAGGGCCTAAAAGGCTTGCTGGAGATAATCAAATTGCCTTGTACATAGTCTGAAGCAGAAGATATCCTATTACAGGAAAAGTTCTAGTGTTCTAGTGTCCCTTTTAACAGTTAAAAAAAAGAAAATAAAAATACTTATTTTTTGTGTTGTTAGATTGCTGATGTAGTTATTTGGTGCTTTTGAGGGGGGGTGACAATGAGTGGAAGATTAAGCTATCATAGTAATGTAAGGTGATAATTAGCACTGACAAGCTCATTAAGCTTCATTAAGAATCACCCTTTAATGTACTTATTAACTAAAACAATGTATGAAGATAAGATAAAAGGCACGTTTTTACAGGGAAGTTTCTTGATTCCGCCAGGCTGCATTAAGAGAAAGAGGGTAAACTGCTTGAATTTTCATCAAGAGAGAATGTTAAATCTTGACTTCTGTAAACTTGTGAATCTAACTGTTCTAGCTTCATTTGTGTCATAGTGTAGCTGGCTTGTATCCTGTTTTTTCCTCTTGGAAGGGATCCTGTGCTGAAAAATAGATCCTGTGATAACACCACTTCCACCCCTTAGCTGGCCGCTAAGTTATGTGACCATGTAGCATCCATGCATATGCAATGTCACAGTGGGAAGAGGGGAAGAAAAGCATGTCCAGAATGAGGCATAAAACAAAGAAACCACAACTCACAGATGTCACAGCAGCAACTAAGAAGAAGCAGCTTGATGTGGAACTGAGCTGAGGTGAAATGTTTTGATATTTAAAAGAGAAAATACAGGGAAGAATCCCATCTATGTGATGTTCCCTGCAATTCTGGCCCAATTCTGGCCACAATTCATGGTGAGAAAATGAATGCCAAAGTATTGCAACTTCACCAGAGAAAAAAAAACAAAACCAACCCAGCCTATTTGACTTAGATTAAAATCAAATCTTCCCAGTTTCAGCAGTGGCTTTACAGTAAGATCTTCTTAGTCCATCTGAGCTGTAAATGAGGAATGTAAATAACAGGCAGATGTTGTAAAGGGCTCAGCTAATAGCAGCTTCCCTTTCTGACGAGTATGGCCACATTTACAGTAAGGGACCAGCTGCCTAGAACCACATATTTAGTGTCATTCAAGATCACCTCAAGAATCTGAAGCTGCCCCACACAGCTGGCTGATATGACACAGCCTCATATACAATGGGGTGGTGGCTATGGAAACTCCTGGGGTAGAGAGAGGCACTCAAATGCATCAGACACCAATAGTGAAGCAACTGAACTGAGGATCCTTAAAAGAATTCATCTCAGCTGAATTCATTTACCACCTACATACAGTTATGAAATAATACTTGGGGTGTCCCTGTTTCCTATTTATTGCAGTTTATCTATAAGGGCAATGTCATTTTCAGTTCAGAATTACATTTTCAGCTTTGGTCATGAGACAAACTTATCACTTGGAAGCCCATCAAATAAAAGCAGCTTTTTTGGGCATGACTAGGAAACAAATTAATGTTAGCATTACAGTTCTAAAGTAGCTTCTTGAAGAAAGCAAAGAAGAAACAGCAATTCATAAATTTAAACTCTGCAAAGAGAACTGAAAATAACTGATATCCTAAGTACAAGAAAAGTTTAGCTCTCTTAGCCATAATAGAACAGGTCATAAATAATCTCTAATTCTTTTTTTTTTTTTTTTTTCTCATATCTTTTGCTGAGGTAAAATCTTACAAGATAATCCTCAAGTTTTTTCCTGTAAACCACCAATGGGCATGGATGACCAAAAAGGTGCAACTACTCAGGAACTGCACTGGGCTCAATTTCATCACGATGTGATTGAGAGACTGAAGTATCTTATCATCAACATACATTTCTTCCAGTCCTTCCCATTTGTCTGTCTAGACATCCTGAATTTCCCCTTTATTAATGTGAAAGTAATTCATAGATAGTTTTTTTTTTTTTAAAGTATCGAGGACAAAAGAATATATAATATTTTATATATGGTCTTCATTTAGTCTAAGCACAGACAAAATGTCAATAAGAACAGTGATAAACTGGTATGATTTTTAAGTGGCAGAGGACACTTGGTAATGAACCTGTGCAGAGGGCTGTGAGCTCTGCTTAGCTTTTGATCCTAATAAAATTAAGATCTTGCCTAATTCCCCAGGAAATCTCCAAATATACCATTTTCACAGCACTCCAGGAAAACCTACATGGTTTAGAGAAAGAAGTTTTACACATTTACAGAAATGTGTTTTACACATTGGCCAGGTAGTTTCACTACTTTTACTCTGTATAAAAGTCTGGCAAAGCTCACCAACATCCTAAAAGACAAATTTGCTTTGCAGATACTGTATGTACTTCAAGATATGCCATTGTTTACCATGATGTGCTTGCAAACATAGTCCCAAAACATTTTGGTTAATAATAATTACATTTCCATATTTCTGAGAATGTAATTCAGTTTAAAACAATGTTTATTTAAAATATTTAATAAGCGATAAAAATGCAATTTAGGATTTGCATTTTCTGGCCTGTCAGTATTTTTTGTTACAATTTAGATTAAGTCCAGGAAAAATCCAAATGCAGTCTCTACATAAATTACATAGCTTTGCTTTAGTGATAATATAAGAAAGTTTGCTGGGAAGTAAACAACAACCCACAGACGTTTATAGGCAGGGAAAGTGGGAACAAAGAAGAATTGTGTATCTAAACAGGGCCACACCACATGCAAAATAGGACACAGCCTTTTTTAGCAACATCAGTAGGAAAGGGAGAGTGTGGAGGAGGAGAGGTACAACCTAGAGGGATTTTTAGGCTTTTTAAAATGGTTCCCTTTGCTCTGAGAAGGGTCTGTTTTTTCTTAGCTGTTTATAAGAGAGATACGTACATTAAGATACATGCATTTGCATTACCTGTCATACCTCCATCAACGTCTTCATTTTGTCTGCCTTCCCTGTTGAATGAGCAGGAGGTGTGGCAACAGCCCTGCGCCATTGCTACACAAGTGTGGGCCCATTTCTCCATCTGCCCTGCCTAACAGATTGTTCAAGGCACCTATGGCAAAACCGTGGTACTGTGCCTGAGTCAAGGAGAGAAGCTGGCAACCCTTCATCAGGGCAAGCACATGACCCTGCTACCAAAGAAAGCTGTCTGTGAAGAGGAGGTGTGTGAGACATACAGGTGGAAGCCGTTCTGCCTTTAGCTGGCATAGAGCTACCTATATGGGCAGTCATGGCAGGAGAGAAGTCACACACAGGAAGGGGTATGTATTGTCTTGTATAGCATTATGTCAGGAGTGTTGTACCCACCTGTCCCCGGAAAAGCACGTACAGGTAAATGGTGGAATTCGGCTTTTAGAAGTGGAGAGCTTGGCTATATTCTGGCATGGAGGTTAGGTATAGAGAGTCCAGCTGCATGCAGTGGAACAACCTCTTCCCATTGAACTGATAAAGTCCCACCTGGTTTTGTTGGGAAAGCAAAACCTCTCTCCCAGTGCAAAACAGCATGAGCAAACTAAGCTGCAACTGCACAAATGAGAGATCTCTGGCCCCAAATGACTGTGCTCACATATCATATTCAGACATGCTGGGAGCATCGTAACACCTTATTTCAACTACCAAAGCCAAGCTTATCAAATCCTTGATATAAACCAGTTTCGCATGTTTACCCTGTGCCCCCACAAATTTTCTGGCAGGAAATCAAGAGACATTTGAAGAAATTTCTTTACTGAGTGGTCTTATATCACACAATTGGGATTTAGTGCTTCCCATCCCAAAACTGTTGGAAGGCCACAGGTTTCCACGTGTCACTCCAACACAATACAGACAGATAAGATACTCGTTTCAGTACAGGATTAGCAATGTCTAAGTTGTTATTGAATTTATCATGTAAATGACTCAGAAACTGCAAGCAGCTCATTATGGAGAATGTATCCTATTAACAAAGGTCATGTTAGAAGCTTGCACAAGTAACTAATCCCTGTCTTGTGTACTGTACATCAATATGCCCAGAGACTGGTGAACAGTGTTTTCCAATTAAGTGAAACAGTTTGACCTTCTGAGCTACAAATAAACTGCTGGGGCCACTTTCACTGCAATACAATGCCTCAGAACTCAGGCACAGAGGGTGAAACTTTAAACACTTCTACCTCAGAAAAGAGCATCCTCAAATTTCTGCAGCATTGACAGAGTTGCGTCCACTGGAACAGAGTGTACCACAAACAAATACAGCCTGGATATTGTGTCCTTTTGAGTCACCATTTTTGTCACCATTTTGAGTCATGCAAACACTGAGAAGAAGAGGACTTTTTAATGAAGTAATTCATAAGGCTTTTAAAACTATTTTTTTTCTTTTCTAGTTAAAACCCTTAAATGATTTACTGGCTGGTTTTAGATTCCTATGTAGAGTCTCAGCAAGAAGACCTGCTTTCAAAAGAGGGTTGAAGTTGATGGAAGTCAGCACAGTGGCACCTACAGTTACTTACATGCTCCTAGGCTTTGCTTCCTTGTCTCAGAAGTGCTGTGCCAGTTCTCTGGGACAGTTTACTCGTTTTAGATAGCACCAGCATCTTGGACTGGCCCCTGGATACAGTCACAATTATGCCATTAACATCAAATTTTAGTGTTTTAAAGGCACTGCAAGTCCTATTAGAGACAGGGTTTTTTTGAAAAACAAAACAAACTTAAGGTGGGACAACTTAAGTAAGACATAGAGAGACGAGAGGATTTACTTTGTGTTGATATAATTTGGGATATATTTTCAAACATGCACTACTTTTACAGGCATATTTTATTAAAAAAGAAACAAACAACAACTTGGCTTGCTGTTAAGGTCAATGAACAGAGCAGATTGTAAATGTCAACAAAGCTATCTTGGAAAGCTGTAATGCATGTGTGGGGAGGGGTGTGTTGTACCCTCACCTATAACTCATAAATGGTTAAGTGGCTCTGGCTGAAAATGGAAGAAAGATGGAAAAATATCAGCTTTGCTTGGAAAGAAAAAAACCAAGGGATTGTAGCCTGAGTCAGGGAATGTGTCAAAAAATTCAAGCACTGAAAAAAATCAGCTGACATTTTTTTTTTATGATATCAATATACATTATCAAAGGGGATCCTAACACAGTAATGCATTCAATGATGGGGCTGCAAACCCCCTCCTTCTGTAAAATAGACATATGTGTGTGATATGAAACATGGTGTCCTATTCTCAACAACTCTGTGACTTTCTACCACTGTTTCAAAGATAAACATAAAGAGAAGCATGTAAAGAGCAGAAATTAACGAAATACAGCACACTGATGGTAATTTACAGGCAGTCAACTTGCTTCTCTGCTTTTTCTATAGCTCTGCTTTGCAGTTTGTGCTGTGACCCAAATATCCTTATCTTTTGCTTTCATATTAAGGCTCCAATTTCTGTTACCCACATCAGAAATATGAGAAGAAAGCACTTGAGAGCTAGAGGAAAAGAGAAGTGGAAGAAAACCCCATGAGGGCTGAGGAACAGCCTTGTCCTGTGTTCTTATGCTTTTTTTTTTTTTTTTGCATTTGTAGAAGCTCCAGGAAAGTAAGGTCTGAAACAGGGGGGTGGAGGTAGAAGTGGGTTAAACAGAGGAGAGCAAAGGTTCAAGTTACACTCTGACCTGCTGGTTATGTCCTTCGTTTTAAGGTGATTAGAGAAATGGGATATGCTGAAAATCGGACTGCTTGGGGAAAAAAAGAAAAAGAAAAAAAATTAAAAATGAAAAGAAAAATAAAAAATGTATTCTAGCTGTCCTTTCAAACAGAGCAGTGCTGTTGTAATCTGTCTGTTAGATAAGAACCCACCGGCTCAATAGCAGAGCCAGTCATAATTTTCATAAGACATCAAGATCTTACTGTTCTTTGCAGGATAGCAGGCATGGTCCAGCAAACAATAGCAAAAATACTCTCTGTAGCTCTGGCATGCAGATTATCAAAACCTTTACTGAAGGATGCGCATTGTTAGTCTGAGAGCAATAAAACCCATTTTGTTGTACCTTCTTGCATGACTAAGAAGGGAAGCAGAATTTTAAATCAGGAAGGTATTTACCTGGCATTCAAGTGCAATGGTTTTGCTTCTGGTTTGGTACAATAATCCCACTAGGTACAGCTCATCTAATTCAATCTTTGAAATGTGCTAACAAGAAAGAAAGGATTGTTGGTTGCTGCTCTTTCCATGACTCTCTTTTATTGTATCCAGTGACAATGAAAAAGTGAAAGCTGATGTGAAATGATAATTTCAGCAAGAGGAATCAAATGAAAATCAGAGTACCAGTCAGCATTTTTGCTGCATGTCATGGACATGTCTTTATTTATCATAGCAGGTGATGGTCTTTCAGTCTGTCAGTGACTGTGTGGTAGTTTTATTTGTTGTTGCTCATAATTTTATGAAAGCACTTTGTTCTGACACCAAGTAGACATACAGTCTTTGAAAAAGAGAATTGATGATGCTTTAATTAACAAAGGATGTTGTCTTCTAAGGTAGAAAAAAATAATGGTCCTTCACAGTGGGAACAAAAAACATTATCAATGCCTAAGAACTCTTTAGCAGAGGCCACCTCTGTGCTCTTTAAATAGTCTTATGCATCTGATGGCTGGAGTAATTTATTTTTTCAGCATCTAGTTATATTCAAAGGCACCAAATAGATGTAGTGTCCAGTCAAACTCTTTCTAGAACTAAAATCAATAGCCCATGAAGAAGAGCTGCCTACTAAATGAGGCACAAATGACTGTACCTTTTCCTCATTATATTGTAGCTTGCAACCTTTTCATTCACAATATTCCTACAGGAAGGAAAAAAAATTACACCAGGAAAACTGTGTGCTGGGATGTCCTGTCTGATGCTTACTTGATATATTAATCTCTCTTGCGGTTAGCTCCAAGAGGAGCCTGAAAAACTTTGCTTTGAGAAAGAGGAATCTGCTAGCCCATTAGCAATATCAGTATGATCTTTGCCTTTCTCATACTCCATAAGCTTTCATTTTACAAATATTAGCAGTTAATCATTTGCTGATCTGCCAGTTGTACAGGTGTTGCCTTGACTCCTGGTACTTTAACCTGAACTTCATCTCTGTAGGTCCTTACAGGTGTGGTTTTCCATCAAGATGGAGACTGTGGCTACACGAAAGGGGACAGGGGCTTGGAATTTCTTTGCCCCACTCTTCCCTTGAGTTCAAGAGAAAACCTCATTGTATTGTCTCACTCAGAATCTCAACACCTATTTGCACTTCCAAGTTTTTCTTAATTTATAACTGCCACAGAGTGTCAGAGAGGGGGAGATGTATATCACTGATTCAGACCACTGCAGTCATGGGTAGATTACAAATGAAGAGCAAAGGCTGAAATATTCTTTTTACCCCATCCAGTCTACAAACTAATGCATTTTCTTTCTTGAATAAAAAACTGGTGGCATTTTTTTTTTTGTCATTTCATCATTCAGAATGAACTATTGCCACCCACTACTTAGCCACCACTTTAAGTGTCTAAATTCCAGCATGAGATGAAGAAGCCAGGTTATAAAATCAAGTGGTACAACAGAATGAGAGAGCTGGTAGATGCTTCTGAAAATGGACATGGTCTAGGTAACCAGGCTTTCAAGAGTGTAGTAGAAGACTGAAGTTCA
>NW_009648053.1:165201-174975 GCF_000708025.1 Charadrius vociferus
GACACAGTCAGCCTGAATAACCACAAACAGACTTGGTCTCATTTTCAAGATCCTTCAAGGGACAGTGTATGTCTTCCCACCATACTTCATGCAAAGTCAAGATATTTGCTGCTTTATCCCATATTCATGTGTATGTTGCTGCCCCTAATTTGCTGGAAAGACATTTCCAAATACCCTTGTGCTACTACCATGAACAGGAACTTCAGCACTGGTGAGACACAGCATAAACTCCAGGGCATCTTGCTTCAGAGTTCAACACAATAAGATTTAAGGCTGAAAAATGTGCTATAATCCTGCTTTGAGTTACTGTTTACCAAGGCCCATTAATCTCTTTTGTGGGGTTTATTTGATTCCTACCTGTCTCTGGTTAGCCTTGTCACTGTATACCCACTCACTTCCCAAAAGCTCCAGAAAGCTGTTTGCTCCAAATAATATACTGATAAAACATGGGATGTTTTCCTAGGTGTAGGATAGCTTAGGAGCTAGTACAGCTGCTCCTTCCATGTGCTCATTTTCTTCAAGAATTAACCAGATTTTCATGATGCCGAAGAAGCAGCATATCTGAACCTCTGGTATCTCGTAGAGTCACTTTGCACTGGATACCTGCCTATCCCTGGCATGTCTGCCTCCCACAAAGATAATTAGAGAAAAAAAAGAGAACAAATTGAGAAGAAGACACCCGTGGATTGAAAGAAAGACCTAGATCTTATGTCATAAAATCATAGCATCATAGAATATCTCAAGCTGAAAGTGACCCGTAAGGAGTCCGACTCCCTGCTCCTCACAGGACTACCTAATGCTAAACCACATGACTAAGAGCATCATTCAGACACTCCTTGAACTCTGACAGGCCTGGTACCATGACCACTTCCCTGGGGAGCCTGTTCCAGTGACTGACCACCCACTCAGTGAAGAACCTTTTCCTAATGTCCAATCTGAACTTCCTCCGATTTCATTCCTTCATTTCATTTCCTTGTGTCCTATTGCTGGTCACCAGAGAGAGGAGATCAGCATCTCCCCCTTGAAGTTGGAGATTGTGATGTGGTTACCCCTCAGCTGTACTAAAGTCTGATTAAGGCACAGGCCTAAATTTTCCTCTAGCTGTCATGAGACGGAAAAACTGATCAAACAATTCCCTACATGGTCATTACCAGATTCTTGCTCTAGTAATGAATGGAGCCAGCTCACTGCTTTGCATGGACTGTTGAGAGCTTGTAAAGTGGGTCAGACGAGTATATATTTGGAAAGAACATTGAGGCGTTATTCAGAAGTTGTGGCTGGCTGCTCACTGCTGGGCACAAGAAATAACATAATCCCTGTAAGAGATGACTTATAAATTCCCTGAAACAACTGGTGAGAGACGAAAGATGGGGGAGGTCCTCTGAGCCTTACTGAGGAATGTCTCAAACACTCAAAAATACCTTGAAATATAGCTATAGCGACGGGGTGGATAATGTGGAGTCTGGACAATGTAGGCCTTGACAGTAAAGAACTGACAAGGCTAACACCTGCTTATCTCTTGTGTGACCCAGGAGATAAAACTCATCTGGATAGCACAGGATGCATCGGTGAAGACAGGGTTTTCTGCTCAACTTGTGAAGCTTGTTTGTTCTCTGTTTTTAGGGCCAAAGCTACATTGTTCAACAGTTAGTTTAGATCATACCTAGTTACCATTACACAAATTATTTATCACAAAACACACATCATGATTTTAATTTTCATTGATTGGTCTCTACATTACTATCAATATCCATATTCAAATAATCAATGGCTATTTCTATTAATATCTATTGATTGGTTCTTGATATTTAAATAAAGATGGGAAGGGTATGGGGGTTTCCAAGCAGCATCACTGGTGCATAACAAGTTTCTCTAGTTACAGGACTCAAACAAAACTTCTCTATTCAATTTTTCATCATTTCATCCCGTTCCTATTAGTGTCTTGATACAAAACAGTAACTACCTGGTGACAGTCCTATGGTTACAAGTTTCAAAACACACAACATCTTAACATTCTATTTCTACTATAATCAAATTTGGGGATTTTACAACAAGATTATCAAGTCCAAATGTTAACATAACACTACCAAGTCCACCACTAAACCATGTCCCTAAATGTCTGTGAAATGTGTTCACCTGATTCGTGTCAATGTGGACTAATGCTAGGGCCGCATGGTGAAATGTGACTTTCTGTCTTATATACCCTTGTATAACCGCAGGCCTAAGAGAAATGGAGTGGTTAATGTATATAGTTTTAGCTTTTTGTAAAAGACATACTTGTGTGTTAGTCGGGACCGGTTTTGCTGTTAACCGTATGGTGTGTTATTTATCACAATGTCACATCTACATGTCGTTTAACTACCTCCAGGGATGGTGACGCAACCACTTCCTTGGGCAGCCTGTTTCAACGCTCAACAACTCTTTAGGTGAAGGTATTTTTTCTAATATCCAATCTAAACCTTTCCTGGCACAACTTGAAGCCATTTCCTCTCACCCTATCACTTGCTATTTAGGAAAAGAGTCTGACACCGACCTCACTACAATCTCCTTTCAAGTAGTTGTAGAGAGCAATGGGGTCTCTCCTGAGACTTTTCTCCAGACTAAACAACCTCAGTTCCCTCAGCCACTCCTCATAAGGCTTGTTCTTTAGACCTGTCACCACCTTCTAAGAGACGACTTGTAAATTCCCTGAAACAAATGCTGAGACAAAGGGAGGAGGCGGCCCTCTGAGCCTCACTGAGGAATGTTTCAAACACTGGAAAGTACCTTGAAATGTAGCTGTAGCCACAGGGTGGACAATGTGGAGTCTGGATAATGTAGGCCTTGTGCTCAAAGAAATGATAAAAGTAACGATTGCTTATCTCTTGAGTGACTCAGGCAAGAAAACTCACCTGGATGGCACAGGATCCATCTGCGGGGGAGGGGGCAGGGCAGAAAGTCTTGTGAAGACAGGGCTTTCTGCTAAACTTGTGAAGCTTGTTAGTTCTCTGGTTTTGGGGCCATCATATCAGATGCCTCATTATCTATGAAATGCATGTTAAAGTTCACAACTCTGCATATGCTAATGAAGATTATCATGCTAAACGTACATGACTATAGGACTCTATCCACCCAAATATGTCACCTGGCTGTTGGGGGGAGGAAAGGGAGAGACCTGAGCACTGTAACAATGGGGTGGGTCATACTGATACCTCGAACATAAAAGGAAAAATAAGTGCCCCTAGAGAGACTTTTTTTTCCTGGGGATCCACAGAGAAGTGCTTCTACAAACCAGAGACCCCTGTTGCCTGGACCAATGCTGGAACCAGGAACGGTGGTCTCTTTATCTCCACACACCACCACCACCCCCCATCTGTTTCTCTTTCTTTTCTCTTTTCTTTTAAAGTTAAGTACGTAATGCAAGGCGTAACTTACCACTTGTGATAATTCATGGTATAGCTGTTGTTAAGTACTGCTTGCCATAATTTATTGTATATCTGTTGCAAAGTAATGCAAGGCGTACTTTACCACTTGCCATACTTTGATTCACTGTTTACCATAATTTGTTGTATACCTAACCAATTATTGTGGACCTAGTTAAGATATATATTAATCACTGTGGGCATCTAATAAATGTTTTTGTATGGACCTTGAGAGTTTTCTCACCTTAGTCCACACCGCTGGGGATCTGTGAATCTGAGTCACTTCTCTCTCCTGAGTGGGGCATGGCCCCCTTTGGATGTGCTCCAGCACCTCCATGTCTTTCTTGTAGTGAGGGTCCAAAACTGAACACGGTATTCAAGCTGTGGCCTGACTAGTGCGGATTACAAAGGACACTTACCTAGTCCTGCTGGCCACACTATTTTCTGATATAACCCAGGATGTTGTTGGCCGCCTTGGCCACCTGGGCACACTTCTGGCTCATATTCAGCTGCCTGTTGACCGACACTTACACGTCCTTTTCTGCTGGGCAGCTTTCCAGCCACTCTTCCCCAAAACTGTAGCACTGCATGGGGTTCCTGTGACCCAAGTGCAGGACCTGGCACTTGGACTTGTTGAACCTCATACAGTTGGCCTTGGCCCATTGATCCAACCTGTACAGATCCCTTTGTAGAGCCTTCCTGCTGTCAAGCAGTCATTCCTAGATGAACTGTGCAGCACACGGCTAGACAAGTTGATAATACACTGGGTGAGCAACTGGCTGATGGGTCGGGCTCAAAGGGCTATAGTAACCGGGTTTATATGTTAACTGGGCCAGTCACCAGTGGGATTCCCCAGGGCTCAGTTTTAGGGTCAGTGCTCTTTAATGTTTTTATAAATGATCTGGATGCAGGAATTGATTGTACATTGAGTAAGTTTGCTGACGATACTAAACTATGAGGGGCTTTGGACACCCTCGAGGGTAGAGAAGCCTTACAGAGAGATCTGGATAGGCTAGAGAGCTGGGCCATTGCCAACCATGTGAAATTTAACAAGAGCAAATGCCAGATTCTGCACCTGGGACAGGGTAATCCTGGTTATATGTACAAACTGGGGGATGAGAGTCTGGAGAGAAGCACTGCAGAAAGAGATCTGGGGGGTTGGGTTGATGGCAAGTTGAAGACAGTGTGCCCTGGCAGCCAAAAGGATCAACCATGCTCAGGGGTGCATCGAGCACATCATAGCTAGCTAGTTGAGGGCGGTGATTGTCTCACTTTATGCTGCACGGGTGTGGCCCCACCTCGAGTACTGTGTGCAGTTTTGGTTGCCTCAGTTTAAGAGGGACGTAAAACTATCAGAGTGTGTTCAGAGGAGGGCGAGCAAGATTGTGAAAGGCCTTGAGGGCAAGGCTTACAAGGAGTGGCTGAGGTCACTTGGTTTGTTCAGCTTGGAGAAGAGGATGTTAAGGGGTGACCTCATCACAGTCTACAACTTCCTCAAGGGGGGCAGTGGAGGGGGAGGTGCTGATCTCCTCTCTCTGGTGACCAGCAATAGGACGTGAGGAAATGGAAAGAAGCAGCAACAGTGCAGTTTGGATTGGACATTAGGAAAAAGTTCTTCACTGAGTGGGTGGTCAGTCACTGGAACAGGCTCCCCAGGGAACTGGGCATAGCACCAAACCTGTCAGAGTTCAAGTATTGTCTACATGACGCTTTTAACCATATGGTTTAGCATTAGGTAGTCCTGTGAGGAGCAGGGAGTTGGACCTGATGATCCTTATGGGTCCATTCCAATTTGAGATATTATCTGATTCTATGGTCTATGATCTATGATCTATCTATGATTCTATAATCTGCTTGTTATCCTGGCCAAATAAAAAAAATCATTTGTTTTGCTGTTCTTCTCTCATTGTGACAAACCCTTCAATGTGGTCACTATGCAATTCTTTGGTTGGAGGTGCCTTTGTATGCACACTTCACACTTGGATCCTTTGTAGAGCTTGTCAAGCCATTTGTCCTGAATAAAAAGACCTGGATAGTATGTCACCTGCTAAGGTCACTGGCAATGATACTCTACTAGGCAGTACACTAAAGCTTATTTTTACGTCCTTGTGTAGGAAACTAAGCTCTTCACACATGAAGTATATCTCATTGCAGGGCAGAGCTCCATTTGAGGGAGAAAGGTTTGGATCTGAACGCCTAAAGGACTGGGTAAGATATTCATTCTCACTTTCAGCCTGTTGGTTGCAGGAACATACAAGGATCCAGTCAACAATGGACAGCAGGTGATACGCAGCATATCAAGCTGTTTAACACCATGTGGCTGACAGCACGGCCTTTTTATCCATGTGCCAGGCTTACTGCTGTTGCAATGTCTTTTGCATCCCTGCCCAAGAGAAAACCCTTCCATGTGCTGACCCAGGAGGTAAACCACAAAGCCGTCTGCTAAAGGCTTTTAATTGTACACTTTTTTTAATTGTACACAGAGAGTTCATCATTGATGTAATTTATTTTGTATGCTGACTAGTAAAAGGGAATGTTATCTCTCACTATCACCTTTGATGTTCTTCTCTGCAGAGAAGGGCTAATGTCACCATCCTAAATAAGCTCTAGGAATAGAGCTTTCTTTAATAAGCACAATACTTGCCATTCCCAAAGAAGTGGCAGGAGAAAAAAAATCCCAGTTTTCTTTCCTTTTCAGGCTAAGGAATGAAACAATACACTGCCATGGAAAGCAAGAAAGGTGCAGTCCTTGTTTGTATTTCCCATATGGCAGAATCCATCTTAGGTGATAATACCAAAAGGTGATATGACCAAAATTCATGTTGCTGATCTTCAGTGACTGAAATGACAAAGATATATTAAGTAATCTTTTCCTTAGGTTGTAGAAGAGCACATTTCTTTGATGCAAGTCAAGAGAGAAAAATCTGCATAGATAAAATGAGAATAAGCCTATATTCTATATTCTATTCTGGTTACATTAGAGAGAACAAATTAGGAATCAGTGTATCAGAGCCCAATAATAATTTTTGGTTCATCGGACATGATAAATCATTGCAACAGAACCTTTTTGCATCTTGGCAAAAAAAGATATCTCTGGGAAGTCTAGGCCTTTAGATTTAAGACTTTGCCCCATTATAGAGGTAGATGCTGAATACTCTGAGCACAGGCATTCACTCAGCATTTGGAGACCCAGGATCAACTCAGGCACCAAATGAAGGGATTATGGACTTTCACCTAGGATGGACTTTTACTTTCTTGGTAAATCAGCAGGGAACCTGTCCTTCCTTTGCTGGTTACTCAAGGGGGAAGAACAAACACTTTCTTGAATCTCTCTCAACCACTGTCTGATGTATAACAATTGCAAAATCTTCACAGTTGGAAATCAAAATTCTTGCCTTCCAGGCTGTCCTAGTGCAGCCAAGACAAACAGCTTTTTCAGATTTTGGTTCAACAATTAAAGAATAAAATGTGAAAGCAGCTCTGTGTGTGTATATATGTGTGCAAACTAAAGGCTAAAGTTTTTTTTTAAAGATAGGAGCCTGAGCAGATTTGGTTTACGTAAGTACCTCATTAGCTGTTCTGATTTCAAGAGAACAGAGAGCACAACAGCTCTCATTAAAGTCTACAGGAGCTTTATGCTTTTGTAAATTTAGCCACTTACTTTCATACATTTATAAAGACTTAGGAGCATAACATCACAGCTCCACTTAAAACAAACAAGACCTCTGTTTTGCCCTGTATTTAGGGCAAAATTAGTGGGTAAAATAGAGTCATTTTTTTCACATAGTTGTAAGCAGTGGGCTGATACTTCAGAGGTACTTTTCCAGGAAGGATCCTGTCGTGCGTCTGTGTTAAAGCATTAAGGAAGTCCTGTAGAAAAGTCACTTATGGGTCATCATCTGTCTGTGCTCTTAATCTCTCCAGCACAAGCCACTTATCTTTATCTGCAAAGGTAGATATGGGGGTTATGCCAAGAAAAGTGTTGCAGCTGAGTAAAGAGTGGATAACTGTGGCTTCAGGAACCTGCTGAATATCTTCTTGAGGCATTTTGCCCTACACTCAGCAGAATTTGGGGGCACATCTTATACTATGCAGATTGCACCAAATCCTATTTAGGGTAACAATGATCCCACTGTTGGCTTAGTAGGTTAGTACAAATCAAAAAGTCTTCGGTATTATCACCACACAGAACCTGAATAACATTCAGCTTCTCCTAGTTCATCAGCTTTTTAAAAGCATCACTTTCACAATATGGTTAAGTGCCAACTGCCTCTGGACCAGCTTTGCGTGACATGAAGGTGGTATGAATTGATGGTCATGGTTTACAGACATACAGACATTTACAGGCCGATCTTTTGTCAAGTTTAGATACTACAGTATATTTTTGCATGCTTACAGCCAATCAGCACATAGATCTTTTACATATGAACCTCTGAATCTACCTGGATGTGGTCCCCTTCCACACACATATCTTCAAATCCAGGGGGAAACTCCATCTTCTTAGAAGAGAGTCAATGTGGGTTCACAAAGTAAAAGTTCTATCTAAGTAAGTTGGTAGACTTCTATGAGGAGGTCATCCACCTAGTGGATGAAGAGAAGGCAGTGTATGTAGTTTTTTTCTGGATTTTAGTAGGGCTTTTGATACTGTCCCTCACGGTATACTTCTGGACAAGTTGTCCAGCTGTGAAATAAGCAGGTACATGGTGTGTTGGGTGAAGAACTGGCTGAACGGCAAGGCTCAAAAGATTGTAGTGAATGGGACTATATCTAGCTGGTGACCAGTCACTAGTAGTGTTCCTCGGGGGTCAATTCTAGGGCCAGTTCTGTTCAATATATTTATCAATGATCTGGAGGCAGGGCTCGAATGCATGGTTAGCAAGTCTGCTGATGATACCAAACTGGGACGTGCTGTTGACTTCTCTTGAAGGGCAAGAGGCCTTGCAGAGGGGTCTAGATAGACTGGAGCATTGGGCAGTCATCAACCAGCACGAAACTTAACAAGAACAAATGTTGGATTCTGGACCTGGGGAGGAGTAACGCTGGGCACAAGTATAAATTTGGGAGAGCAGCAGTACAGGAAGGGATCTGGGGGTGCAGATAGACAGTAGGCTTAATACGAGTCAGAAGTGTGCCCTGGCATCCAAGAGTATATGTATACACTTCTGTCATTACAGAATTTGTTGAATCTGTCCTCCCAAAACCAGAAATATTTGATATTATGCCAAGCAAGTTCTGGAAAAACAGAAGTGTCCATAAAACTGGGTGCTCTGTAACTATAGCCTCTCTTAATTAAGTGCTGAGCACTGTTCCCATCTAGGGGTTGAGACAATAGGCAGAAATAGGCTGCCTTCACACCAAAGGAGTGGCTACAGTATCTAATACAGCTGCTATATCATATGTGTGCATGTGGAATATATAGAAGCCATAAAATAATACCGGACCACCTAGCTCTGTGTTGTGGTTTGGCCCCAGCCGGGAACAAAGAACCACGTGGCCGCTCGGGCAACTCCCATAGCCGTGGGCAAAATCGGAAGAAAAAGGCAGAAACTCGTGGGTTGAGATAAAAGCAGCTTAACAAAACAGCAAAAGCAAGAGAAAACAACAACAATAATACCAGTAAAGGAATATACGAATGCAATTACAGTGCCGCTGCTCCCCGAGCTGACCCGCACTGCCGCAGCCCGCTCCAAGCCAAGACTTCCTACCCCCTCCCCGGCTAGCTCCCCCTTCAAAACCTGAGCATGGTTCACATGGCATGGAATACCTGTATACCCTGCTGGCTCCTTGGGAAAATTAATCCCATCCCTGCCAGAACCAGGACATTATCCACCCCTTATTCCATACCATCTATTCCATGCCCAGATGTTACAGTTCCCAATGAATTACTACCACTTTCCCTTGTCTATATATATATGTACATATACACACATAGAGATTTATTTCCCATAGTCTATGGGCATCCCTCTAAAATCTCCATTACTGTGGGCTCCATCTGTGAGAAGAGTCTCTCAGGGCATGTGAGATGGTGTGTGGTGCTGGACCGGTGCGTGCTGTATTCGGAGCTCGTGGCTGGTATACCTGGTGCAGCCCATGCCCATGGTCCACAGGTTGAAGATGTCAATCTCAAGGAAGTTGCTGGAAGCCAGCTGCTGAGGTCAGTCCTTGTTGCATCATCACTGCACTTTACGCAGTCTCATCAAAGTCCATCTGTCGTTGGTTTGGGTAATTCTTACTGGAGTACCATTGATAGCAATCATAGTAATGATGACATACAGTGGCAGGGTTATTTAGCACTTACAAATCATAAAATTTATTCATTGGCTATTCTCACCCAAAATCAGATCCCCATGAGGTACGCATTGGACATCCCCAT
>NW_009648053.1:177176-216007 GCF_000708025.1 Charadrius vociferus
AGATGTTCCGCAGCTTCACCCTGTTCCCGTGTGGATCAGACCATGGCAAATGATGGGGCTGTGTTTCCAATCCTGGGGCAGTCAATTGCAGGTGTATTGGATGCCCCTCCAAGTGAAAGCAAACTGTGACCTGCACTCTGCCGCCAAAGGGATTGAGAAGAATGCATTGGCGATATCAGTTGTTGCATACCACTTGGCTGCCTTCAACTTCAGTTCGTAGTGAAGCTCTAGCATGTCCGGCACGGCAACGCTCAGTGGTGGCGTGACTTCATTCAGGCCATGATAATCCACTGTTAGCCTCCACTCTCCATTAGATTTTTGCACTGGCCACATGGGACTATTAAAGGGTGAGCGAGTCTTGCTGATTACTCCTTGAATCTCTAATTGACGAATCAGCTTATGGATGGCAATCACAGAGTCTCGGTTAGTGCGATACTGCCGTCGATGCACTGTTGTGGTATCAATCGGCACCTGTTGTTCTTTGACCCTCAACAACCCTACGACAGAAGGGTCCTCCGAGAGACCAGGCAAGGTGGACAGCTGTTTAATTTCTTCCGTCTCCAAGGCAGCTATGCCAAAAACCCACCGGTATCCTTTTGGGTCCTTGAAGTATCCTCTCCTGAGATAGTCTGTGCCAAGGATGCATGAGCTCTCTGGGAAGAGAGACTTTCTTCATATTGACGGAGTCATCCAGCCACCTCATCCACTGTTGGACCCTCTTCACCTTTCCATTCCATCACTGCCAAGGAGTTGGCATATGATGATGCTGTGCTCCATAGAAACTTCAGCCATATGGGCCTTGTGCACTGGACTTCAGGATCTGTGGGTAACTGTGCGTTATCTGGGTCATAGTAAATCATCTCCCGTACAGCTAATTCCCTCAGGTACTGGATACCTTTTTCCATGGTGGTCCACTTGCTCGGTCGACATACAACATCTTCACTGAAGGGATTCCTTTCCCTCACGCCTGACAGGCATAGTCTCCAGAGGCTGAGGTCTTGTGTCTCTTCCCTGGACAGGGATCTCAGTTGCCTGTCTTCCCTGCTCTCTAATTCCAAGCTACTGGACCAGTTATCCTAGCATTGGAGCAGCCAGGTGACGATGTGTTCGTTGGGAGGTGGACTGAAATCTTTTTGCATATCTCGCAGCTCACTCAGGGATAGGGATTGTGTGATTATCTCTGGTTCCATCTCTTCCTCCCGTTCCTTTGATGGCCCTGGTTCGTCATCATCCCTTACTATGCGAAGTAACTTCTTGGTGTATTTCTTCTTCTGTATGGGTGCAACGGATACTGGCACGGACTGGTTGTCTGGTTCAGCTGCAGTGCCTGCCACTTGGGTTTGAGTGGCTGCATTGTCTGCCACCAGGGTTTGAGTAGCCACAGTGCCTGCCACTGGGGTTGGCGTAGCTGCAGTGTCTGCCAACGGGGTTGGAACAGCTGCAGTGTATGCCACTGGGGTTGGAAGAGCAGCAGTGTCAGCCACCTGTGTTGGAGTAGCCGCAGTGTCTGCTGGTCTAGTTTCCCCCTCTTTCCCCTGAGGGTCCTGCATACTACTGAGCAGTGTTTTAGTAGATACTGGCCAGGGCCCAGCACAGTGCCGTAAGTTGTGCATCTCTGGGATAGCCACTGCATTTTCCTTTCAAATATTCTGTATCTTTATCAGGGTCCTGTAGTTGTTCAGGGATGAAGGCCCAAACCATTGGAGGTGAGAAATTTTCTAGATACCTGCCCATATTCTCCCACATGCCATGCCACCCCTGACTATCCAGCCCTGGGGCAGATCTCTTGGTGGTAGTTTTAAACAGTTGTTTAACCCTAAACAAGACCTGAAAAACATTCAGGAGACACAGCCATAGGAACATGCTGGTTTGAGCATCCCACGGATATTCAAAATTCTCAAAAGCTGTCATACCTGGCCCAGAGGAGAAAAGGGAGGCAAAAGAGCTGGGGAAAGCATCTCCCCCTGTCTCCCCCATAGATTGGGTGTGATTAAAAAATTCTGAGAAACAATGACCAAGGTATGGACAGGACAGCAGTAGTGCATAAACTCCCCAACATAGCCATCTGAACACCGATGTTATCGTATCATAAGCTGATATCGCACAGGACAGCAAAATTATAACCCTGATCCCTCTCCCCGAGGTAACCAACAGCATCACAGGTATATATAGGACATGTAATAATTTACATAACACAGCCACGCAAACAAACAGAGCAACATTGTAACCGGTGACTATCTAACTAATATGAGAGAATGCATATAACAAATTCGTTTGAACAAGCTCTAGTCAGATCTATTGTTATCTCAACCCTCCGAGCCCCACACTGGGCACCAAAAAGGACTGTTGTGGTTTGGCCCCATCTGGGAACAAAGAACCACGTGGCCGCTCACGCAATTCCCACAGCTGTGGGCAAAAGCAGATGAAAAAGGCAGAAACTTGTGGGTTGAGATAAAAGCAGTTTAACAGAACAGCAAAAGTAAGAGAAAACAACAACAATAACATCGGTAAAGGAATATACGTACGTGATTACAGTGCTGCCGCTCCCCAACAGGACCCGGACCGTGATTACAGTGCTGCCGCTCCCCAACAGGACCCGGACCGCTGCAGCCTGCTCCAAGCTGAGACTTTCTGCCCCCTCCCCCGGCTAGCTCCCCGCTTAAAACTTGGGCATGAGTCACATGGCATGGAATACCTGTGTCCTCCTTCTGGGTCCTTGGGAAAATTAACCCCATCCCTGCTGGAACCAGGACACTGTGCTAGATTGCAGGCTAAGAGGAGTAGATCAGAGTGTTGCTGTCCATGGCTCAAGGGAGTAGCACACTTTGTTTTGTCCTTCCCAAAATTGGAAACCTACACTTAAAGTACAGAAGCCATCAGGACCTGTCCTTCTTTTAGATGATCTAAAATGGCTACCATCCTTTGAGGTTTTCAAGCCTTGGTGAGACAAACCACGAATACCCTTATCTACCAATCTACCCCAGTCTGTAGTTCTTCTCAGGTCAGGATGAGCAATTAGAGACATCGAGAAGTCCCTTATTGTCAGCACTTTTATAAGTCTGTTCTGGGCCAGGGACTGGGAAAGGGCTGGTGCCCTGCATTTCTCTGACTTCAGGTGTCATAGGAAACATGTCAGCACTTGTAGAGTCACAGCAAGGCCAATGTCCCCCGGCATATCAGCACAAGTATGTCTGAAGCTTATTGGGTGCACCTCTTGTCTATTTAAGGAAGCGGCAGATGAAAGAAGTTGTATAATGATTTTAAGGCTAGTGGAGGTCAATGCCTTGCCTTGGTGGACTTTGGAACCTGTCAGATTAGCAAACAGACCTACTGTAATGAAGCAGGGATACGTCTGCTTCTCAGAGCAGGTGGTACTGGCTCCAGAGCAAAGCGTGTATGCAAAGTGAATACACTGCAGGCTGCATCAACGTACAAAAACCTCCAATGGCATGCAAGGCAGAGAGAACAGTCACAGCATTTTCACCAGACTGTGGAAACTGAAAGATGCTAAATACTGGCCTGTGGTCAAAACATGGTTGGTATCACAACAGCTTTGAATCGATACAAATTAACATAAATCCATTCAGTTTAACTACAAAGGCTACACAAGACTTTTCAGCTGTGCTTTTTGAAGAGAGCAACCAGATCTAAATATGAATTGCAAGCAGCCTGTTGGGTGGTCATTCCTGAAGACAATATAAAATCAGAGTCCTCCGAAAAGAAATTTTGAAAGTGTTGGAAGCAGAAGGAACAACTGCTGTTCAGTAAGAGTTAAAAAATCTAGGGATATTCTTACAATAGGAACTAGGAGAAAATACTCTTCAAACCCTACAAAAATCTACCCAAAAGCCAAAAAAAAAAAAAAAATTGTGGAAATTAAGCCAGTAATAGAAGAAAGGATTTAAAATAAACCCAGGATTGAGAAAGAAGGACAAAATGATAATCTGACCTGAAAGTTCAGCCCCAAAATATCTTTAAAAATCAATAGAAAAGGAACACAGCAGAAAAGAAAAGGTAGGAAATAAATAAGCACTCTCCAGAGACTCATTATGTCTAAAGATTTCCTGACATTTTTCCATTTCATTTCTGAAGACTCTGCAGCAAAATTATCAGAGTAACAACCAAATTTATTACTTTGTGCTTCCACTGATACTTAGGGAAGAAACCTGTACGTATGTACAACATATATTACTGTATAACATAAGTGTATAATACTATAACTCTATAATAATGCATCTCTGTATAATTGTGTAAGTGTAAGCCTGTTTTGCATTTGACACAATGATATGTCAATATAAATATATTTCCTCTTAGTTTGATTTACTTTTCCTTAGCATGTCTGTAGCTGCGAAGAATGTAAGACTGCCTGTAACATGCTAGACCAATGGGACATATCATATCGTTCAGTAACCTATTTGTACGGTAGTTTTAATCAGCTACCTAAGGAAGAACATAAGAACATAGTGAATACAGATACTTCCTCCTAATATTCTCCCATGCTTTAGTCATTTGCAGTTCAAGGGATGCCTAACCCAGAAGTGGATTCTTATGTATTAGTAGGCAACTGAAATGAATTTCTTTTGCAAGAATTAACCAAATTTTTAACAGCTTGAGCCCACATCAATTTTTAGCACTTAGGACTTCCCCAACAAGGAATTCCACAGCTTAATCAAGCAACCGATGCTTGGAAGCCACAGCCTTCTGGCATTTTTAAGCCTTGTTGCTACTAGCTTCATGCAGCATGTTCTCACTGTCAGACAGTGTGGTCAGCCAGTCTCTTTACAGGCGACTTGTGATTTTATAGACCTCATTCATTTCTCCTCCTCAGTTGTCTCTTTTCCAGATTGAACATCTCTGCTCATATGGTAATTCCTTGTACGCATACCCCATACCAATCTGTTGCTCTTTGCTGAACCTTTTCTGGTTGTATCATACCCTTTTTTTTTGGGGGGGGGGGGGGGGAAGAGAAAGAGAAGAGATGTGAATGAAAATGCTTATAGAGTCCTCTGTATATTCGAAATGATTTCTTTGATGTTTAATCTGACTTACTTGAAAAGTAGCAAGAAAACACCAAGGCATCAAATTCCAAGGACTGTCAATTCTTTAGAAAGGATACTGTGTCTCTCTCATGGTGCTTATCACTCAAATTAGCCAGGGTGTTCACAGAGCTACATGGGCTAGTTTGGGAGCTGGTAATGCAAAGACCAACTTGAAATTACATCATAGTGCTCAGCTTCAGGTAGGAAAGCGTGCAGAGGATAAGGTAGACTGCCTGGTATTTCACAGAATATTTAACAGTCCCTCCTTAGCTCCCCAAAGGTGGATGATATATGACCATAGAATTTATACCAATCCCCTGTGCAGGGATTAATTCTACTTTAATAAAACCAGAGAGAGAGTTTTCTAAAAGATTCGGAAGACCGAATATGGTCACTTCCCAGTGGGACCTGGTCTCCTAAATTCCATCCATTCTGGTCCCTGAAGTGCCCGCGGGAGGCTTTGGCTCACTTTCAAAACCTTCTCCTCCCTCCCCACGCTCTCAGAACTGGGGACCCACTTTCTTTTTCCAAAAGCAAACATGACTTTTGTGCTGTGATTCGAGTTACAGAAAAATGAGTGAATTTGCATAGAAATTCCACCTTCCAGATCCAGTTCTTAAATGCAGACACTGGACTTCTTTGTCTGCACTCCCTGAAGTGGGAGCCAAATAAACAACCTTCAGCTGTTTTCAAAGAAAAAGAAGAAAAATTTAAAAAAATGACAACTTTGAGCTTTCCTCCTCAAATGCTACACTGAGATCTAATGAGATGCAAAATAGCCTGTTGTGCATTACACAAACATGTCTATATACACAGAGATGAGAAGCTATCTGTGAGAAAAAAAATGTCTTATAGCTGTCTAAGATGACTGTTCAAATGCGTATTGTCCCAGTAATTAAGACAGCGATTTTGTGAGGTTTTTCTCTTTTTTTTGGAGTTCCTTTTAATAAAAGATAAGCTTTCTTCAGTTTTTATTTCCCTAGGCAAAACAAGTCTTATGAGCCAATGGCTGAGGAAACTTGGGTTATTTAGTCTGGAGACTAAGCACAGTGCTGAGCTTACAAAAGAGCTTGAAAATTATTAATAAACTTGATATGTATATACACACACAAGTATGTCTCCATTGGCACAGATTTTCCAAAAAGAAAGCATTAATTTTGATTTTACAAATCTTAGTTTGGATTCTGCATTATAACACCTGCATTTCAAGATGTCTATCCACCCGTACAAGCTCTAAAGGTGCTTCCAAAGAAACCTAGGATAGTTAAATACCCAGATTTTAGTGAATTGGGGTGAACTGGTAAATCCCACAAAGCTTTACTACATATTCTAATGCATGAGGAAGGCTAAATCTCTGCTAAATCAGCAGAACTTGGCTCATAAAAGTGAGCAAAAGGTTTAAAATGCTAACTACGGTCATTAATACTTAAATGGTTTTGGTCTACAAATAAAAAATCTCAAACAAAAAAGTTTGAAACTTGAAAAGAGAAAGCTGTTCGGGAGATGCGGGATAAGCAGTCAGCTGGACCAATGAAGGTGTTATTTCTGGAGTGGTTGCAACAGTAAGGGATGGAGGATTCCCTAAGTGCTGAAACATGTGGCAATGGTTTGTTGAAAAGAAGCATGCCATTTTTCTATTCCCAAGGAGGGCTGCCTTCTGGAAAAGATGGAGCAATTTCTCTGTGTCTGGAGCAAATTATTTTTTTTTTTTTTTCTTTTTAAACAAACCACCTTGTGAAAGCAGGATAGATGAAAAGTTCTAATCAATCAAAGAGTGCAAAGTGGCAGGAACACTCTTCCCTGCCAGGGCTCAAGCAGGCAGGATATTTGTTTTATCATTCAGAGAACTCTCTTTTAATTCCAGAAGTATAAAAAAAAAAAAAAAAAAAGCTAGTAATTTAATCACTTGAGGAAAATTGGCAGGTCATAATCAAGGGAAACCAAGCACTGATGGAGCATAAAAACCTCAAATACCATCTCAATACCATCTCAATATAATCATATTGTTCTGCTCTGTCTCTATTTGTTCTGCAGAGGTTAAATGGGTTTCAACACTGACTATGAATCCTGTGACAGAATGAAACAAAAGACTTGTCTTTGTAAAAGGTTTCTCTCTGAAGAAAGTAACCATTCCAGAAATCTTTGCATTGTAGTAAACATAAGTATCTCTTGCTATTAGTGGGGTGAACAGTATTTGAACACACTGAATACAGGCAAGAATTAAGCTCAGCTTTAGAAAGGATTCCAGTAAGTGACATTCTCTCAGGATCTCTAGTACTTGTCATTCACCATCAAGCTTTCAGTGTCATAACATCATCATCTCAGGGATGAGTGGAGAGTGTTTCAGGAAGAGACAGGAGATAAGGGGATGAAGTCACCATTTTTGAGTGAGGAACACAACTCCTACAATAATATACCAATATTTGAAAGGTGAAAACAATAAGGATTAAAAATCAGGAATGGAAAAGTGTCTTGGTGGTTTACGAAAGCAACAGAGAGCTCATGGGAAAATTTATTTTATGAAAATTATAGTGTTTTTCTTCCCTGAACTGGCTCTACTGAGTTGCAGTTGAAAAAACACTAGTTCTTTAACAAAAAGTTTTGGGGTTTTGTGGGTTTAGGTTTGGGGTTTCTTTTCATTTCTGGTAAAAAAATAAAGTTGAAGCCAAGTAAACACTTTCTGTGAATATTTTTGGTCTGTCACTAACCAATATTTTCATTTTTAAAGTTTTGACCGATACTCAGTTTATTTAAAGCAGATCACATGGAATTTTCTTCAAATCCTTCAGATGCAGTATGGCTACAGCAAAGCAAAGGTAGAATTGAGAGATTGATTATAGAGTACAAAAATGGAGACAAGGACTCACAGGAGCAGAAATAATAGTTCACTCTGTGGCATTGAGCCTTCACTGATCTATCCACCAAAAAACCCGTAAGTGGCAGGAGAAAAGTGGAAGAAAACTATCAAATTTTATGAGGCAAGTTTTATAGGAAGAGGTAGTATCTTTTATTGAATTGCCTCAGACAGATGGAAAAAAAAGAGATGAGCTGTCAGACATATGTGGCCTTTTTATAAGCTCCAAGAGAAGCAGCAAATTTCCGAATGAAATGACAGCAATTTGACAGCAATTGTTCTGTATTCCATTTAATTATTTAATAGTCCCTGTATAAAGGTAGCTGGTACCTAGGGAACCCAGAGGAGGGTGAGAAAAAGCTATTTGATTATTTTGTTGCTAGGTCCTAAGGAACAGCGAGCAAACCAGATTTTTTGATTACCTGGATAATTCAGGGCTTACCCTGAGGGAACTGGAGCTTATGTTAATTCTCAGGAAGACTTCTGAATTTCTTTATCTGACCATTGTCAAGCTGATGGTAAAAAGCTTTCCCACCCCAGTGAGCTTCTGTAGGTCTTCAGAAGACTAAAATCAGTGATTTCAGATAGTCATATCATTAATGTTTCACTGGTACCACAGGTATCCTGACCATCTGCTGCCTCATCTTTAGGAAGAAGCTATCATTCTTCCTATAAGAAATGTTAAACACAGACCTCAGAATCAGCTAAAAATCTTGGTCCTGAAACTGAGAAACAAAGCAAGAAGCTGCAGAGATGAGAAAGCAAGTCTGGTCCTGCATCAACAGAGATATCAAGACCTGATGCACTATTTTATCACAACAAAAGTAGATTAAAACAGGGCAATGTGCTTGATGGTTTTCTTTTATGGCCAACTTTTTCTTTTCTATTACCCCTTGTAAAACACTGCTGCTTGTGACTGAGACATATATGGGATCCCCACACTTCTCAGACTGCTTGCAGTTTCTGAAAGGCAGCTTGTAATAACACTAGGCCAGCCTAGCTTGCCTACTGCCTCCTTATCAGAAGGTTTATGGTGTGTGGAAGCAAGATGGAAGTAGAGAAGCAGGTGGGCATGACTGCCTATCAGGGGAAGCAATGAGGTCCACCAGATTTCACTGAGAGTTGTGCTCAAAAGACATGTACGCACTTTATGAAACACACCCTTGAGGCTGCAGAAGTGCTTTAGCGAGGGACTGGAAAGAGGCAGCAAGGTTGGCCGTACAAGAGGCAGCAAGGTTGGCTGTACACGTCTGCAGGAAGCCAAGGGCAGCCAGCCTGAAAATGTCAGAAGCTTAAGAGGGTGTTTTGCATCTGCTTTACAAACAATGGTATTTTGTGGAGTCAAATTGCTTGTCTTGTTTTGTCAAAAAGGTTGTTGTGATGATGAAGTAGAAACTTTTGCACTTTGCATTTAGTTTCATAGCAAGCTGAAAGCCAGCCTTCTTCCCTGACATATTTTAAAGTATCCTCTCCCTTGCCCAAACAGAAATCTGTTCCAGTCTCCAGTCGTCTTTTACCAGTACACCATGAAATTACTTAAAGAAATGAACCACAGGGAAAAAAGGGGGGCGGAGCAGGGAGAGGAGATTTTGTTTGGTATAAGGTCATTCTCTTTCTTTTTCCCCCCTGCTTGAATTTTTCTAATATTAACACTTGGAAAATTATTGCCCATCAGTATATCTGAAAGGCTATAGCAGAACTCATCTCTGGTTTGACACATTGTGTGGTACCAGAAAGGTTGATTTAAACTCACCAGAGCTGCTTTTTCCAGAGATGAAAGGACAGCCTGTGGAAACAGGTGTTTACCTCATTTAAGATGTACAGAGAATTCTCAGTATGAACAAGAAACAGGTTGTTGGACATTCTGCATGTAATAAAACGTGAACAGTAGAGTCTTCCAACAAGACACAGAATTGGTTAAATGGACTTGATGATCATGCACATGCCTTCAGCCCTGTTGGTATCTGCTTGAACTGCTTATGCAAACAAGGTAGCCGTGTGAAAAAGTTTTTACTGTTTTCTTGAGACAGCAGGTGATGGACATTTCTCATTGTTGCAAAATGATTTCTCCCTGCTCTCTGGAAACACCTCGTGACAGCTGCAGATCAGTGGTACCTTGTTCCAGGGCATAGGTCTGGTTTTCAAATCAAGGCAAGGCCTGATCTCTTTGTTTTCCTCCTGGCAGAGTCACCTTTCCAGATCAGCCTGGGAAAGTTCTGAAGCCTTGTTTTCCAAAACTGCGGACATCATTGCTCTCAGATAATGCAAATCCATGTGTCCATGCAGAGATGCTGAGCCATGCAGTGTGTAGTTGAGCCAATGGTGTGCTTCATTCAGTCCAGTATTTCAGCAGCAGAAGGATCAGACGTGTGGAAGTCTAATGCCAAATGGCAGGGGCAAAACTTGTGGATTCACAGAGTGAGCTGGGAAGGAAGGAATGAAGGAAGGAAGAAAAGAAGGAAGGAAGGAAGGGAGAAAAGGAGGAAGGAAGGAAAGAAGGGAGGAAATAGGGAAGGCAGTAAGGAGGAAAGGGAGGGAGGAAGAAAAGAAAGAAGGAACTAAGGAAGGAAGGAAGGACAGATGGACAGACTGTTCTCTCAACTTCTTCGCACGGAACATATGAGGTTTCAGTGGTACAAAGGAAAAGGCCTGTGTTCATCTGGAAAAGATGGAGGGTGCAACTGTCTCTGTTGACTGCTAACGATCGCCTTGACTTGTGGCTCTTATCCTTCCCAAGTGTAGTATGCAACTGTTGCAGGTTATTAGAGATAACAGGGGGACAGGATAATGAATCCTACACTGGAACCAACTACCATTTCAAGTTAGGTCACTATGTAATTATTACTGGAATGGAAATGTGATGCTGACAGGAAGAATTTTCTGCAGTTCCACCTCACCATGCGGAGTTCAGGGCCAGTGCAAAGAGTTGGTAACATAGAGAAAATGTCAAGTTTCTCTCAACATCGTTTTATCCTCTCTGCAGATAGACTTACCGCTTACCAGAACTGTTTTTTTTTCTGTTTTCTGCAAAAACCCTTCAGTAACACTGAAGAGGGATAACTTTGCAGTTACATTGGTCGAACATTGGACATGAACAGATTTGATCATCCACTACAACTCTTCTCTTTTCTTCTATAGCTCTAAACGATTCTCCATCACCTACTTATATTCAAAGCCTTAGAAACTACTAGGAATCACTGGGAGGGAGCCAGAGATATATCAAGGGCACTGTGGGCAGAGTTTAATATCACATATCTATGGCAAGATGGATATAAAGGAAGGCATTGTATGCCTCTTAATGCACAGCACATACAATAGCACTTGCCAGTCTGATGTGGGGCAAAATTAATCCCAGAACTTGAGTTTGGTGTTTGGTCAATAGTGAGCACAGACCCATGTATGAACAGACATTTTTTGGAAAGGTTTATGATAACAATGTAAGAAAGAGAGTCTCCTTTCTGTGTAAATCTTAGATTGTATTGAAAATCCAAAAGTCCCAAATCCAAGTATTCCCAAGGTTTTGGCAGGTTTGAGTTAAGGAATTTTAGCATCTTCCAGCTCACCTCCCTTAACCTACACCCTCAGAGGTACCTGTGACATGTTGTGGAGAACAAATACCAGATGCGATTTTGTCTCGACATTGCTACTGTGCTGCCATCTTCTGGGAGGACCATCTTCTTCATGGTTTTTGAAGCAGACAACCTCATGTGCCTGCGCAAGGACCAAGGACACGAAAAGAGCAGGAAGAGGCTTGCAGGAGAGCAGCACTTCCAGTCAATCTGCGCATGAGCGAGATCCCTATATAAAGGGAGCATGCACCTTTTGGTGCCCCTTTCTTCTTCCCTTTTGTTCTTTGTTCCTCCTCGCCTCCCTGCTGCATGCCCTCCCCCATGGACGTTAGACTCTATGAAGCGTGTAATGATTGAAGACTTCGGACAGAATCTGCAGAAAAACTATTGAACTCAGAGTGGTAGTAGCGAGCTTTCTCCCTCTTTCCTCATTTTCTTCCTTTACCCCCTTTTCTTTTCCCCCTTTGCCTTCCCTTCATCTTTCCTCCATGCTTTATTCTTTGTTAAAAGTATTAAGTTAAAGGCTGTACAACATTTGACCAACTTTAGCGTCTTAATCTCGTCCTTGGCATTATTTTTAACGAAACCTTCCTGATACTGGATCGGGACACATGCGAAGGCAGACTAGCACCCAACAGAAATGGGGAGAATAATGGAAAGGGAAGAGACTGGATTGGTCTTGTCTCTTTCATCTCCTCTTGCAGTGGCAGGGAAGTGGCAGCCAGGCTAGCCTGAAGATGCAGAATCCTTCCGCTCCTAATAGTCTTCTAATCTTCTGTCATGTGCTTTTCTGTTTGTTTTGATATAAACCTCTTTTCTCACGTGTTTTATTATAGCTGTGTGTTTTCATCAATTTCACCAAACATGGGGACAGAATAATATCTAAAGCTGGTGTCAGGAGTTCCCCAGTCCAACTTATCTCCCTTATATATCTTCTAATGACTTACTGACAAGAGTGTTTTATCCCATTGAAGAAAGTGCTGCTGCTTTTCCTGTGTGATAGCCTGTGGCTTGATCTTTTGTTTGGAAGGCCATGTGTGCAGGAGGTACCACCTATCAGCTCTCCTGTGATTTGACACTCTAAAAATGCCATTTCTGGAAGTCTTGGCTGACAATTTGACAAGAATATCTGCGCACAAGTGTTTTCTGCCTAGAGAAAACAATGCTCTTTAGTTTGCATTTTGCTTTGTAGTCTCTTTTTTCTTCTGAATTGTTTTTGTATTTGTGGGGTGAAGAGGGAAGAGACAGAAAGAGACAACCTGAAATAAAAGAATGAGAACAAGAGAGCAATATGGCTATAAAGCAAGGGAAATTCCAATGGGAAAAAGTTGATATATGCAGCCCCAACTAATGCCTCTGTTTACAGGAAGCTCTCACAAGGACCTAGAATTGCATTTTTGTAAATAAGTACTGTTTCCTTCTGTGGATGAGCTATAGCAGGCTGCATAAAAAGACATTCAAGGAAATTCCCAAATTACAAAGGCAGGGAAATAAATTTAAAGTAGCGGGAAACTAATTCTGCAAACTTGAAAGTCCTCATCTGGTTTTAGCCACAGATACAATCACACAGACCAGCTGTTCAAACGGTATAAGCTGCCAGAAGTTAAAATACTTGGTGGAACTTTTCTATCCCCCACTACCACAATATGAGGATGAACACAAAAATCTTTTCCTTTAGGTATAAGGATAATCCTTTTGCAGTCTTCAAAAACAGTTGGCTTTTCCAGCACAGCTACAGATAGAATGAAAGTTCACTTCCATCCTTTCTTCTCCCCTGAACTAATTCATTCAGGTTTAAAATGAAGAGGAGATGATATTTTTAAGGCTGAAATGCAAAGATTCTCAGAATAAAAACAGATGTCAAAGAGCTAAAGCCAAATAGACATGGAAATACATCTACCAGGAACTTGACTGCTGTTTTCTCCAGGACACAGAGATCCCAAAGAACAGGGAGTCTGTGAGCTGTCTGAAAGTAATTACCAAAAGCATATGAAACCATAACAGAAAACTACTCCAAATAGTAACTCCACAGTTCCGACACTTGACAAAAAGGTTAGGGCATAAACATGATAAATAACAATGCAGTGCATTACAGCACTGGTTTAAGAAACAGTAATCCATAAATGCCTCTATACATGTGAGTTCAAAACATATCCCCACTGATGATAGGACTTCCACTGTCCTGAAGTACTGCATTTCTCCCTCTTTCAAAGGGTTAGCTGCCCTTTAAAGCACAAGAGGGGAAAGAATTAAGTTCATAAATGTTTACAGTGTAGTGCAGTGCAGTGCATTAGCCTATCAATATCTGCCCTTAAATTAAATCCTGCCACTCCATTCCATCAAGATTTTTACTGAAACATATTGTCAACTAAGCAGTTATCTCTATGCCCATCCTCTGGCAGGAGAAGGAGAGCAGCAGCCTTTGGCCCTTCAAAATGTTAGCAGCACTGGAGCCTAATTGATCACATGTGTGAGTATTCACTTGCTCTTATTTAACAGGGCCTGCGAGTGGGTCTGATGATTTGATTCTACAGGACTGCTGTGTTTTAATAACAGCTATCATAGGCAGGGGAAACCAACTTCATTCCCCATCCTGATCATCTTCTCCTTCAGCAATATTTGTGTTAGAAAGGTCTTGTAGGAAGCAGTTTTGCATTGTAGTCATTTTCTCCTCAGTTGTCCTCAAGGGACTACCCTGTTAAGAAAGAGAAAATCACAAATTTCAGATCTTTGCTTTTGCTAACTTGGTGGCCCAGTGAAGGGGCTGGTGGGAAGGAACTGAGCTGGGAAGTAGGACATCTGCAGTATGTTTCTATTTCTGCTGCTGAACTGTTTGGCTGATCTGCTAAATCCATCCGTGCTCCCGTCCTGCTCCTAGAATTAGCATCTAGGTGTGTTGGGACAGAATGTCAAAAAATATAGCACCTAGCACAACATGTCGCTTCTCAGCTTTATAAACCAATGTAATAAGAATAAAAGGCCAGCCTTAGCTGTTCAGAAAATGGGATTTTGATCACGAAAACAAGGAAAAATCTTCTTTATTCGTGTAATTGCTAATGTTTTGGCATATATGCACGTACAAATCTATACAGAATTGGCCTCCTAAGTAGTATATCTTCAGATATGCTGCTTGGAAGTGCTGACAAGCTTTGTACAGATCATAGCCTGAACTGAACTAATCCTACAGGTTCATTTTCCTTCATGGACTGGACTCCATGCAACCCAAAGGACTGTGTCTGCTCCTATAGCCCCAAAGAATGTTGCCAAACCAAGATATTTAAATTTTCAGTGTTTGGTGTTATGATCCCACAAATGAAATGAAAACAAAATTTTCCTTCAATAAATCCTAATAGGGTGTAATGTCAAATAACTGAAAATGCATTGAGTTGTTTTAACAGAATACTTTTGAATAGTCCTACTAAGAACATTTATATTCCCAAAGTTTAGGATGGATATTTTTAATAGCATGCCTTCATAATCTATTATTTCCTTTGCTCCAAATATGGTCTCTAGAAAGAGAAATGATTGCAGTTATTTGGAACTGACAAGCCCCCCAGTAACCCCAGAGATAAGCATTTGCCTGTGAGGTAAGGCAACTAATCCCATAAATCCCCTAATTTTTCTTACACGCTTCCAAGGAATCACAAGTGGCAAAAAGAAAAAAAATAAACCCCCAGAAATTATGGAAAATGCTTTGGCTGTGTTCTTTTAGCCCAGGGTTTATGGAAAGTTATAACTCATTATGTTGGGCTTTTTTAAGGGGCATCCAATTTTTAAAAATGTGAAGATTAAAATTATTTACAAAAAGATTTAAATCAATGTTTATGGCCTTACTCCAAATGAAAACCCTGGATACGTAAGGGGCCTTTTCTATAGGCCAGCTGATACCTAGGTATTACTGGTATGCTTCTTGGCAGGGCTGTGATTTCTCACAGATGCAGCTGCTTTTACAGAACTGCAATCCCTAGAAGAGTTATGTTAAACTAAAAAAGCTCTTGTTATTTCAGAAAAATGAGACTTGATCACCAGTTACTTTTACCTTCCTTATCTGTTCTGCTGTTTCTCTCAATTCCTCTCTTAAGAGACAACTGAAAACTCTTCAGTAATCATACACTGTTAACCACCATTCAAATTTCCACAATGTCCATAAATTAACCCATTATTATGAATAATCATTATAAACATTCATGATACCTACACAGAGTAACTGAAGTTTTTGAATAAAACAACCATGTTGTTCTCCAGTTTTGTTTCACAATTATTTATACAAACTGACTTGACAAGGTAAATTCTTTAAGTCTTTGCTCTGATATTACCCAGTCAACAAGTATTGCATGAATCTTACACATTCAGAAATAAGAAACTCGGTCTCCCATTTTTTTCCATTGTAGTAACTTTGTGAATGACACATTTCAAAAGAAGTCAGCAGCTCCCCCCTTTTTCTTGTTCAGACCATTTAATTGCAATGATGCAAGAAATCCCAAATATTGTTATGTAGTTAAAAGTTATTTCCAATTAAGATTTATTATCCATTTGGAAAAAACGATCTAATATATATTTCCTTTTGGTATCATATGACTTACTAAAGCAAATTTTTTGTGGCAGGCTTTTCCAACAGAAAAAAATAGCCTAGTTCATAAAATTTAAAACTAGGTTCAGTTGCTTGATCTTTTTCTGAACTGCAGGAAGCATTCATAGTTTACCAAGGGGAAGTCATGTCTGACTAATCAGATAGCCTTCGATGATGAAGTGACTGGATGGGTGGATGAGGGCAGGGCAGTGGATGTTGTCTACCTTGACTTTGGCAAGGCTTTCGACACTGTCTCCCACATCATCCTCTCAGGCAAGTTTAGGAAGTGTGGGTTAGGTGAACGGACAGTGGGGTGGATTGAGAACTGGCTGACAGATAGAGCTCAGAGGGTTGTGGTTAGTGGTGCAGAGTCTAGTTGGAGGTCAATAACAAGTGATGTCCCTCAGGGGTCAGTACTGGGTCCAGTCCTGTTCAATATATTCATCAATGACCTGGATGAAAGGACAGAGTGTACCATCAGCAAATTTGCTGATGACACAAAACTGGCTGACATGCCAGAAGGCTGTGCCGCCTTACGGTGTGACCTGGACAGGGTGGAGAGTTGGGCAGAGAGAAACCTAATGAAATTCAACAAGGGCAAATGCAGGATACTGCATCTTGGGGAGGAATAACCCCGTGCATCAGTACAGGTTGGGTGCTGACCTGCTGGAGAGCAGCTCTGTGGAAAGGGACCTGGGAGTCCTGGTGGACAACAGGATGACCATGAGCCAGCAATGTGCCCTGGCAGCCATGAAGGCGAATGTCATCCTGGGGTGCATCAAGAAGAGTGTGGCCAGCAGGTCGAGGGAGGTCATCCCCCCCATCTACTCTGCCCTGGTGAGGCCACATCTGGAGTACTGTGTCCACTTCTGGGCTCCCCAGTTCAAGAAAGACAGGGATCTGCTGGAGAGGGTCCAGCAAAGGGCTACGAAGATGATTAGGGGATTAGAACATCTCTCTTATGAGGAAAGGCTGAGGGACTTGGGTCTCTTTAGTCTAGAGAAAAGAAGATTGAGGGGGGATCTTATTAATGTTTACCAATACTTAAAGGGAGGATACCAGGGGGATGGGAGCAGTCTTTTTTCAGTGGTGCCCAGTGATAGGACAAGAGGTAACGGGCACAAACTTGAACATAGGAAGTTCCATCTTAACATGAGGAGGAACTTCTTTACTTTGAGGGTAGTGGAGCACTGGAACAGGCTGCCCAGAGAAGTTGTGGAGTCTTCCATTCTGGAGACATTCAAAACCCGCCTGGACGCTGTCCTGTGCAACCTGTTGTAGGTGACCCTGCTCTGGCGGGGGGGTTGGACTAGATGATCTCCAGAGGTCCCTTCCAACCCTGACCATTCTGTGATTCTGTGATTCTATGTTTGTGCATGTGCAACAACCAGAGGAAATAAATATATAGGCCTTTAAAAGACAGAGAAATTAATGGGTGCTCTTGCAAATGACCCAATAGACTTAGGTTCTCCTAAGTGTTAACAGGCAAACTTGAATGGCAGCAATCTTATGTTTGTTTTTGCTGAAAACACAATTAGCAATAGTTCAATCCTGTTGCAAAATTAAGCATATACATGCTACAATAGGTTGTATCTCTAGGATAAATTAGGTTTGGATATGTCTTCCTCCTTGTCTGCTCCTGTATCTTTCCTTACAATTCTGGTGCAAATAAAGACCACATTGGACAGCTGTTCTGACCATCCTATGTCCAGTAGAGCAGAAACGAGAGCATTAAAGCAGACTGGGATATTTGGTTGATAGCATTGTTCTGACACTGTAAACATCAACCTATTTTTCTCTAAGGAGAACAAGCCTTAAGCAGGGGATAACAGGCACTGAGGGCTTTAGGCACTCAGAAACACTAGTCAGTCCTGCAAGTTGTAGGCTTGATTTAAGAGTCTAACAGGTTGGCTTTCCTGCGTAAGGCAGTGTAGATTTCATTCCAGGCTAGCTCATACTTAGGTCTGGCTCCAGGAAGTAGTAGCTGTGGGAGAAGACAGCCCCCGACTTCTGCATAGGCAGATGTCATAGGAAATGCGGATAACTAAGGATGCCATTTCTGTAACTGAAATGAGTAACACCAGATGAAAGGTAGCCAACCCCCTGCTCAGGATCTGTAATGAAGCAATAACTCAGGAGACAATCTCAGGAGTGTTTCCTATTGTTTTGGAATAAAAAGAGACAGCAGGACAGCCCTTCCCATTATTCAGTTGTGCCCACTTGATACAGGGCTGCCTAAAACAGTAAATACGTGTGCTACAGCTACGTGTGTCCCTTTTGGAGCTTATAAGCCCATCCTAGCACAGCCTGCAGGTTCAATACAAGGAACTTCCTGCAATTAGAATTTAATCACCTTGGAGAAAAGCCGAGAATTTCAGTCATCTTTTTTTCCTTAGGTACCTCAATCTTGTTTTTCAAAGCAATTTAATTTCCTCCTCTCTCTCAAAGAATACTAAATCTTCTCACTGGCAAGAGGGAGCACGTGAAGAGGAGGAAACTAGTTTTCAGTGGAAATTTAAATGTAATGCTGATTGTCTGTTGGGAGCACTCCAGTATACCTGCAGCTGAATACCTCAAGCAGATGCAGAAGCCTTACTGTCCTTACTAGGAGGATGTTAGCAGCTGTGAAGCAGTAGCTTAAAATACTGCGATAATCCAGGCCAAACTTGCACTCTGATCCTGTTTCAGTATCTTAAATATTGCATACTTTTGAGCAGTATTGCCTTTAGGGGTTTTTAAGACTGTGGGCCTTGGCAGACTGTCAAAGGTAGCTGGAATTTTTCTGGATTTTTCACAGTTTTCAGGTTTATTCATTCAAATGAACTTCTAAGGAATGGGAAAAAGTCTGCAAATGGCTAGCACTAGAAATGGGTCAGAAAGACTTTTCTTTGTCCTTTTCCTACAAATACCTGACTTTCTGAAGCAGTGCCAGCTATGATAACGTTAATCCATTCAGAGCTGTAGTCACTGCATGTCTCAGCCACTGGATCACTGCCTCTTTTCTGGATACTAATGGACAGAGCACGAACACTGACATCACACAAAATCCCAGAGAGCAAGGAACAAGATGTTAGCATTACCAAGTAACACCAAGTAACACAACCATAGGAAACATCCTGACATGATAGATCATGTAATTGGTATCCCAAATATATATTCATATACAAAAATCCTTATTTCTACTCAGCCAATATGAAACATCCTAGCTCACCAAGGTGGTTTCCTCATCACCATCCCAATGCAAACAGAAAATGTTCTCCCACAGAAATGAACTGACAATTTGCCATAAGTTACCACCCTATATACGTAGGTGAGAACCTGGGCCTGCATCACCAAATGACACCCAAGTATTTCCTGGTAGCTATGTCTCAATACAGCAATTTCTAATAATTGTTTGTATCAATCTTATCTGACATTGCATATGGGTCTGGCTGTTGTATGACAGCCTGATGGTGAAGGCAGCTTTTCCTGCACTTGTCTAGCCATTTCCCTACTGCGTCATGTTATTCATTGAGGACATTCAGAGCAAGAGGCAATAGCTACAAGGATGAAGGATTCTTTCACCCTGTTTTCCATTTATCCGTTTCTCCAGGCAACAGGGCTTCTGTGACTCCACTCTGTCAGTTTTCACTCTCTTGTAACTTTGGAATCAGTTGCCCAAACTCAACCAGATGGAGAAGTAGCATACAAAATTTCTATAAATTCTATGGAAAACAGGAAGTCAGACAGAGGAAAACATGTTCACTTAGAAGAAAGGCAGTGTGAACTCAACCGTTTATCAATGCAGAAAACTCTCATAGGTTAGAGCAAGGACACAAATCTGCCTCAAGGCAGGGCTTCACTGGGCCCAGAACTCCTGGAAATATTCCCTTCTTTTTCTTAGTTAAATACACTGGTAGTGTCATAGAATCATAGAATGGTTTAGATTGGAAAGGACCTTGAAGATCATCGAGTTCCAACTCCTCTGCCACAGGCAGGAACACCTCCCACTAGACCAGGTTGCCCAAGGCCAACCAGGGGATTGAGGATCCCAACAGCGATGGGGCTTCAACAACCTCTCTGGGAAACCTGGTCCAGTGCCTTACAACCCTCAAAGTGAAAAATTTTTTCCTAATGCTTAATCTAAACCTGCCTTCTTCCAGTTTAAAGCCATTCCCCCTTGTTCTATCACTACATACCCTTGTAAAAAGTCCTTCCCCAGCTCTCCTGTAGGCCCCCTTTAGATGCTGGAAGGCCACAATAAGATCTCCCTGGAGCATTCTCTTCTCCAGGCTGAACAGTCCCAACTCTTTCAGCCTCTCCTCATAGGAGAGGCGCTCTAGCCCTCAGATCATCCTCATGGCTCTCCTCTGGACACGGTCCAGCAGGTCCATGTCCTTCTTATGTTGGGGACTCCAGAGCTGGATGCAGTACTCTAGGTGGGGTCTCACGAGAGTGGAGTAGAGGGGCAGAATCACCTCCCTTGACCTGCTGGCCACACTTCTTTTGATGCAGCCCAGGATGCAGTTGGCCTTCTGGGCTGTGAGTGCACATTGCTGGCTCATGTTGAGCTTCTTGTCAATCAGCATACCCAGGTCCTTCTCCCCAGGGCTGCTCTAAAGCCATTCCCTGCCTCACCAAACAGCTTGGTGTCATCAGCAAACTTGCTGAGGGTGCACTTGACCCCACTGTCTATGTCGCTGACAAAGCTGTTGAACAGTACAGGTCCCAGTACAGACAGCTGAGGAACACCACTCATCACTGCTCTCCACTTGGACATTGAGCCATTGACCGCAACTCTTTGAGTGCAACCGTCCAGCCAGTTCTTTATCCACTGAGTGATCCATTTGTTGAATCCATGTGTCTTCAATTTAAAGACCAGGATATCATGTGGGACACTGTCAAATGCTTTGCACAAGTCCAGGTAGATCAGTTGATCTTCCCTTGTCCACTGCCACTGTAACCCCTTCGTAGAAGTCCACCAAATTTGTCAGGCATGACTTGCCTTTGGTGAAGCCATGCTGGCTGTCACCAATCACCTCCTTGTTTTTCCGCATGCCTTAGCAGAGTTTCCAGGAGGATCTGCTCCATGATCTTGCCAGGCACAGAGGTGAGACTGACTGGCCTGTCGTTCCCCAGGTCTTCCTTATTTCCCTTTTTGAAAACAGGGGTTATGTTTCCCCTTTTCTAGTTTTTCCAGGAACCTCGCCAGATCGCCACCACTTCTCAAATATGATGGATAGTGGCTTAGCAACTTCATTTGCCTGTTCCCTCAGGACCCACAGATATATCTCATCAGGTCCCATGGACTTGTGCAGGTTCCTCAGGTGGTCTTGTACTTGATCTTCACCTACAGTGGGTTGTTCTTCATTTTCCCAATCCTCGCCTTTACATTCTGCATCATGGGCAGTGTGGCTGCAGTCCTTGCCAGTGAAGACTGAGGCAAAAAAGCCATTGAGTACCTCAGCTCCTCTCTGTCCCAGGTAACCAGTTCTTGCATTTCCTTTTGGACAGGGCCCACATCTGCCGTAGTCTTTCTTTTCTCGCTGACATACTTAAAGAAAGATTTTTTTGTCTGTCTTAATGTCCCTGGCCACATTTAGTTCTATCTGGGCTTTAGCTTGTCTAACCCGATCCCTGGCTGCTCGAACAATTCCTCTGTATTCCTCCCACTGTTTCCTCCCCTAATAGGCCTCCTTTTTCCTTTTGGTCATGTCCAGGAGCACCTTGTTCATCCATGCAGGCCTCCTGGCTTTTCTGCCTGCCTTCCTCTTTGTTGGGATGCGTCGCTCCTGAGCTTGGAGGAGGTGATCCTGAATATTAACCACCTTTCTTGGGCCCTTCTTCCCTCCAGCGCTTCATCCCATGGCACCATACCAAGCAGATTCTTCCAGAGACCAAAGTCAGCTCTCCCAAACTCCAGGGTCTTCAGCCTGTTGCTCACCTTCCTCACTGCCTCAAGGATCTCGAACTCGACCATTTCATGGTCATTACAGCCCAGGATACCCTTGAGTTTGACACTGTCTACCAGCCCCTCCTTGTTGGTAAGAACAAGGGCGAGCATAGCTCCTCTCTTTATTGTCTCCTCAACACTTGGAGAAGGAAGTTGTCGTCAATGCAATCCAAGAACCTCCTGGATTGCATATGCCTGGCTGTGTCACCCTTCCAACAGATGTCAGGGTGGTTTAAGTCGCCATGAGAACCAGGGTCTGTGAACGTGATGCCGCCCCTATCTGTCTATAGAGGGCTTCATCCACTCAGTCTTCTTGGTTGGGTGGCCTGTAGCAGACCACCACTGTAACGTTCCCTGCTCCTGATGACCCTTTAATCCTGATCCATAGGCTCTTAGTCAGCTCTTTATCCATCCCTAGGCTGAGCTCCATGCATTCCAGCTGCTCATTGACATATAAAGCAGCACTGCCTCCTCGTTTCCCTTGCCTGTCTCTCCTGAAGAGCCTGTAGCCTTCCATGGCAACAATCCAGTCATAAGAGTCATCCCACCATGTTTCTACGATGCCAATGAGATTGTAGCCTTGGAGGCGTGTGCACATCTCTAGGTCCTCCTGTTTGTTCCCCATGCTACGTGCATTTGAATGGTTTCACCTGTGTAGTTACACTTGGGCAGGTGATTATATTCCTGCCTTGACATTTGTGCTCATCAGACACTTGTGCTGAGACACTAAGCCAGGAAGAAATTACTTCATGCCCTCTGTTTCTTGGGCTGTTGGTCCATGTCTATTAGAAGCGATTTTTAAGCTTCAGTTTTTCACCAGAGCCCATTTGTCAGGATCATTGGTTCATCCAGTCCCTCCAGACACAGGACACCAGACAACGTGGAATTCCGTCAAACATCACCTCCAAAAGCCACAGCCATAGTACACCAGAGGAAAGGGACACAAGGAACTGAGATATTGCCAGCAGCCTTGGACATTGATCAAAAGAGATGTTGTTACTGCAAGTCTCAGAGTCTCAGGAAGTGGCCTGTACTTCATACTACTGAAAAGGGCAAAAGGACCCTTTCTGACCCCAAATACAGTAATTGTTTTAAGTAAGTAGGACAGGAGACAAACAGCCACTGGACAGCCACCGGATAATTTGTGATCCCTGAGACCACCATCTTACTCTGCTTTCTGTCACAGCCACAGACTACAGGGCTTCAGATGGAGGTAAAAGACTAAATGAACTCGGAAGTTCAACTCCTGTTCATAAGAAGCAAAACATTCCCTCCTAGCTCCCATAGCTAATAAGTTTTGAAGACTGATATTAGTACAATATCCAGACTCCACTCTCTATTCAATCATGAGACATAGGTTTGGACATATCACTATGGTTCACTCCCAAGGACTCATATCACAAGCTTGGTACCCCTTCTCTGAGCAATATGATTCTTTCACAGGAATTTGGTACAAAAATCCACATTGAAATGTGGGAATTTCTCACAGGATAGAAATTCTGGATTTCACTCATCTCTGATGAATAATGAATTGCTTATCTAATTAAACATTAAAATCTATAATGAGCTGCAAGAGATCGACATGTGTAACTAGCATAAAATGTAGTATGATTGCAGCTACCTGTCACTATGAATGGCAGCTGCTGTTCACAACCCCTGTGCACATAAATGTCACAATATCTTTTTTTGCCTTATTTCCTTTGACTCACTTTGACTCTCTTCACACTTCTAGAAGCTGTTGAGAAGTTGTTCTAATTTAAGTGTTTGATAACAATCCAGATTGCAAATATATGAGAAAAATCTATAATCAATAATTATAGTAGCAATAAGTCTAGATCAAATAAGAATAAGAGTTAAAGGCATTTGGGAAGGCTTATTAAAAAGTAAGAAATAATTTAGATGCTCATGTGAGTCAGAGCATGAGATACCTATAGGAGAAGAATCTTCCAAGCTATGGAAGAAGAGCAACAATGAGAAACTTGTAATGCTGGTGCAGGCTTTGCAGAAGCAGCAGTTGGGAATTTCATTTATGAAATAATCTCAGAGGACTAAGAATGTCCAGATAATCTGAAGCAAATGTATACAAGATAGAGTGTAAAGTCATGTGGCCACTCACACTGGCATTGATTGAGGATAGAAATTAACTGTATATAGTAAGGAAAAAAGTCTCCTTGGACACCCAGATTGGCCTACTCCCATGAAGGTTTCACTGTGAAGGTACTCTTGTAAACTCCCTAGCTGGACCCAAACTCAGTTGTGTTCTTGCCACAGGGAGTGTTCTTGTCACTGTATTACTGACACATAACAAAGTGCATCTCCTTCAGCTTTACAGAACTTACTCTCTGAGGACAGAATTCTTTTTCTGAGAATTTCTAACTAAACCTGCAAATTTGACTCCAAGCTCTAATACATGAAACATCTTTTAAGGTATTTTCCTGGTTTGAGCAACACAGGACTAATTTCTCTTCTAATGCTTGGGGAAAGCTGCACTTCTAGAAGACTCTATTGTCTGAATTTGTGAAAATACTTACTTTATAGCCAGCTATGGGATGTAGGTTTCAAGGTCTCAGTGTTTTTGAGCTAGCCAGGTGCAGGGATGAGGAGGAGCGGGGCCCAGGCACTTGGCCCAAGCTGGCAGACAGGATTATTTCATACCATAAACATCACATTAAATATACATTAGAAACTTTGCTGAGAAGTTCTATCTCTTCCCTGATGGCTGCGATCCTGAGATCTTGCCCTGTTGCCAGACTCCTGAGGCCTTCCCTTCCTCCCAGAGCAGTAGTGCTCACAGTGTCCAACATTTGCGGTCTGCTGCTGGGAGTGCACAGCTTCCTACTGGCTAAGTATCTTTGTATATTTTATATTGCTATTGGGATCAATACTGGTTCTTTAGTATTATTAATGTTAGTTATTTAGTCTTATTCTATTAAATGTGTTTGTATTTCCACCCTCAGGATTCCTTGTTTTTTCCCGATTCCCATTCCTGTGTGGGGACGAATCTTTGGGAATAATTGTCTAAACGACAATAAATTGTTGTGGGTTCCTCAAACCATAACACGTATTCTTTGCTTTTATTTGATTCAAATTACTGTAACAGTATAAAACACTTCAATCTTCTCACACTTAAAAAACTCAATGAAACATAATACATAGGCCACACTTGGGAGAAAAATAAGTTTTAATTAAATGAAAAGAACAATTTTGATGCATTGAAGAGAGGAATTATCTCAAGAACTCAGGCCATTCTTAGATTGCCTCACTTTGGTATCAAAGTTTATTCAACTATCCTTGCTGTGTAGCACTTTTATATGCATTCCATTTAATTATCAACATTGGTAAATATCTTCTATTAGGTTGAGTAAAATATGACTGTCTGTATGATACATATGTATGTGTGAACATGCACATGAGCATTAAAAAACCTGTTTATCTCAGATAATTAAGCTGATATGATGATTGCAGCTATTTTAGGCTTCTCCATTTATACAAATCAACTCGCAGCCCTAGTATACCTGGCTGGGATGCTTTCAGAGTTTTTTACTGCTGCAGAATGACTTTATACATCCAAAGCACTTCAGCCTTGAAACTGAAATACTTAGAAGATTCTGCACTGACAGGCCGTATTCCAAATTCCATATTCCGTTAGCCCATCCCTCAATAAATAATTTCATTTTATCATGTTGCTTGAATTACAGGTTCAATTACTTAAGCTTCTTGATACTGGAGATTTTAAGAAAAAAATATTTAAATACTGTTTTTCTTGTGAAATATCAAGGCAAAAAACTGGCAAGCAGCTTTCTTAAAAAGAAGAAAAAAACCCACCCCAATCCCAAACACAACCCTCCCTAACCCCAAATTCATAAAGTAAATCACTCCTACTTGATAATAAATCTTTGACAGTAAGAGCTTGCTGCTGCAGGTCTTATTTGAAGAAGTAGTGAAGGATGAGTATTAACCAAGAGGTTTATAAGGGAGAACTGCAGCAGAGTCAAGGCTGCCTTTCATTCCATATTCTGGAATGTTACTAATTGTCTTGTATTTGTAAAAGGGATATTAAGTAAACCAGAATTAGCACTGGAGAGACTGATTAAACATAAGTCCATAAAATGAAATCCTAAGCTGGAGGCTACATGAGGGGAAAGATCCAAAATGAAACTCACATTCTGTTAAGAAATTTCAATTTTATGACTAGTTATGAATGAAGATCTTGGTCATTTGATTATGAGATTAGACATATTTAGGTGTTTAGACCCAAAAGCACCCAAGAAGATGGAAAAGGTGCTTCTTCAAAGAAGGAAAATAGACACAGAGAGGAGGGCTAATACAGACATAATTTAGTATGATCCAGATAACTGAAAACACATGAATGGCAAGCCAGTGGATATTTGTTTTTGTCATAGTTACCAAGAAAAGTAATTTGTTAAAGGATGCCATGGAAAGGATCAAATGATGCAGCAATATGTACAGAAGCAGTATGAAATTACCCAGTGATCTCAGCAGGAGGAATTAAAGGTTTGGAGTACACACTTTCTCCCACTGTGAATTCAAGCTGGACACTGTCAGGACTTTGTTCTGAAGCACATTTGGAGATGGGTGAATGGCAGCCAGTTGTAACACAATTGCTGACAAGAAACTACGAGCATTAATTCACATTCTAATTAACTTAATCAATGTTTTCTATTCAAAACTTTGAGTCCTCCCCTCCCTCAAAAATACGGGTCTTTTACTGAGCATACTGATTTATGCTTTCAGAAATTTGCTATTCAGTCAACAAGTGCTATCTTCAGAATCAAATAAATCTTTTTAAAAGTCATTATAGACTTCATTTGTAAAACGGATGGGGATATAATTACTGCTACATTGTGATTCAATAGCAAAAATCCTGATTTGCCTTACGACATAGATCAGAGAAAGGTGAGCTGTAAAAGAAGTTGCAAGGATCTTCCAAGTCCAATTCTCTTTTGAGGCAAGATGAAGGATTCTTAGTCCTCCCTGATGAGCAAAAAACAGTTCCTGAAAACCTTAGAAGTTTTCCTATCACATGTTTGAGCTTGCTTTTCTCCTATTCCCAATTTGTCTCTATAACCTTTAGTGTGCCCTTGCTAATAGAAACTCCATTCTGTGCAACAGCTTTCTGCTGTGATCCCTTCATAATGTGATGGATGCACTCAACCCCTTAACCAAACTTGCAGTACTTTGGTACAGGCTCCAAATGCCAGGCCAAGAACTCCTCTAGTTTCAATCTGTTCTCTTAAAACCCACAAAGGAGCAGGATGACTGAGTGAGCATGGATGAATATGAGCTAGGAACACTGATCATGTGATTAACACATGAATAGCAGGTAGCTTTTCCAAGACTCATTTATCAAGAAACACGGAAAGTTGTGGGTACAGGGGCTCTCATGCATACGTTTCCCATTGCATGTAATTTGATTACAAGCCAACCACTTCATTCCATAGATAATACAGCCTAAGTGAGCCTTCTTTGACGTCTCCCTGCTAAGCATCATGGCTGTATGGCAGTGATCTCTCCTTGAGCAGCCTTTCAAGATTGCTCCTTGAGGCAGAGAGACCCTTCAACAACAACAGATCTTTGGTAAGCGACCGATATTGTGTGTAACCTCGTAGTATGGTAACATTGATTTGTGAGTTGGTAACTTTGATTTTGTCTTGGTAACTTTAATTTGTGCCTTGGTATCTTTGATTTTTGTCTTCATAACTTTGATTTGTGACTTGGTAACTTTGATTTGTGTCTTGGTAGTTCTGAGTCATTGTTCAAATGATTGTGCCTTGCTGTAATAGAGTGAACCTTGCCATCGAACTTTGTTAACTCACACTTTTACAACATCATATTAAAACTACTTTTGCTAATACCTTTGGCAGTGGTTCTTTAAGCGATCTAAAGTACCCATTTGCGGCACACACTTGCATTCTTCTTATAGTCATCTATTGTGCATCGTTATTTTTGAACTCTGTCCAATTCCTTGCTCATTTTTGTGTCACAGAAGACCTCTTGTTGTAGTCACAATCATCTCTAAATATACTTCTCCATTCTGAATGGTTTGCCATTGAGTTCTTCAGAACGAATGGCTTTTCTTAAGTGTGGAATGATTACTAAAAATGATCAATAATACAGCATTGGTCACACATTAAGGAAAGGTATAAAATCAAAAGGTTTTTAGGGTAGAATACAGCTGCAGCTGGTATGTGAAGAATCAGCTATATCTGTGATTCCCTATACACTATTGCTTGCAAAGCAACATGGGGAGTGGAGTGGGGTGGAGACTCCAAGGCCAAAGCCTGTGATAATCCAGAAAACATGGGAATGGGATGGCACCACAGAAGAAAAACACTGCAAAGGATGGAGCAGAGTGGAGACACCGCAGCTAAAACTCTGTGATAAAATGGGAACTTGGGGACCAAATGGAGCCCTCAAAGGTCTTATGGAACTGATAAACTGCCTACTTGTTACCCCGAGCCAACGATCTGTCATTTTTTTGATGAAATGCTGTCCTTTAGTGAACTTTGCTTATTATAATGTCATTATAATACCAAAACACACCTTCATCCCAAAAGCTACCATCTTGAAGGTGTGACCACTCCTCCTTGAGTCTGCACCCTGAATTTTTCGTAAACTATACCTTTAAATATGAGGCGAGAAAATTTTACACCAATCATAATGAAAGTATTTATGACTAGAGTCACTCAAACTCCGCCCTGAAGATAAAAAATACTATAAAAATGGCCCAAGAAAGGGGGGATGCTAGGGAAGACACCATCGTGAACAAGTCAAGGAGGACTCCAGCAAAGACTGCCTTGATTTCTGGGATCAGTCGATGAGCTGATCCTCTGTTCCCCCCCCATAAGCACGTTTGTGGGTAAGATTTGAATGCTTGGCTATACCAGGTGCTTCCCCGGGAAACTTAGAAATCTCTATATAGAGTGGTTTTATAACTTAGCGCTTTTGTAACTGAGCTATATTGCTAGCATCTTTAGTATTTGCATGTGCTTTGCAGACAGTCACTATCACACGCAATCCAAAAGAACTTGTGTATCTGTTGTTTAAATAAACTGTACTGTGTAGGCAGCGAGTCATTTGGATTTTCTCATTGAACGCAACCAAAGGGAGGCCGTGTTAGTTCATGAGCACAACTGGACTGAAGGTGCAGTCTGCTATTACTGTATTCAGAACCTTAACAATTAATATATATTAATGCGTCTGGACTGATAGTGGTGAATTGGACATCAATCAGAATTTAAACCTAGCCACACCTAGCCTCCCACCTCAGTCAGGAGTGTTAGAACACAAGGGGGTTTATTTTCTGCCAAAATTACTTTGCCCCTTAACGCAACACTTAAGTCCTTACCAATTCCTTAAGCTTAACTTTAATTATGTTGAACTTCCTTCTCTTTAAAGCAATTGTCATGGTTTAGGCTGGGCTGGCCACTAAACAAACAACAGATTCTCTCTTTTAACGTCTCTCCCTTCCCAAGAGAGGGGAGAGAGAATAAAGGAGAGAGACTTATGGGTTGAAAAGGAAACTAAAGCTATTTTAATGTAATATTAATAATAGAAAGAAAAGACAATAACACTAATAAGAAATAATGACATACATATACAGAATATACAAAACCAATATTGAGCTCCCAGGATGATGAACACATCACCGGCAAGCACTGGGAAAGTCCCAGACTGAATTCAACAATGGACAGGAACTGGATCCAGGAACATACAGATTGGGATCAAAGGCAGGTGAACAGACAGAGTCCTCCTTGGATGCTGACCACTGAAGAAAACAGGCTGACCTCTTTGATCCCTCAGCTTTTATGCTGAGCATGACGCACACAGGATGGAATACCCCATTGGTCAGTTTTTGGTCACCTGCCCTCTCCACTCCTCCCCACAGATGCGAGACCCCTTTACACTCTTCCGCTTCTGGCCCTCCAGTTTGATACATAACAAAGTTAGCTGACCTTGGTTGTTACAAGTATAAGCAAGAGCATCTTTGCATGCCATTCCTTGGTATTAACTATAAACATCAGACTTTATCACTGCCAGAAGCAGACACTATCTGAAAAATATGCAGCTCATTCCAGAGAGTGCCCTTAGAAAAGACTTAGCTGAAAAGTAGAATTACTGAATAGAAAATTGGTTCTGTTCTACCTCAAACCAGGAGAGCAATGAAGTAAATCCCTATGATTGCTTTTGTCCTACTTACCCATCCTTTTTGGATTCACAGTAAAGTCTTCCCTGTTAATTAGTATCAAATCTAAAGCATCCATTTAATTTGGGAATTTCTACCTTCCAAACCCAAAAGTTCCCCCCAACATCCTCCAAGGACTCACAACTGTCTGTGACGGCACAATTACCCTACAAATCCCAAGCAAGTCTTCAATTTAAAATACCCAGACCTACCTTTCCTCCCAAGCACAGAAGAGCCTATCTTGTCTTTGTGCTGTTTCTTAGCGTTTTCATCTCCACAAAAGCCCCCCATTAATTTGTGTATGAGGGTCTCCAATTTCCTGCAGTTGGCCATCTGTCTTCCCTGCTCTATTTTTCTTGGTCTCAAGCTACTTTTGGTGACTGCCACTTTCCGTTGTGGTTTGTTCTGCTTCCCTGAAACCAAGCAGGTTCCTCATAACCTAGACCCACATACTCAGATGGACTCATTACATCCCATTGGTTTATAATTGGTTCTAAAAAACCTCCAGGAATCTGGAAACACAAGGCAAGGCTCAATAGCATTTGCTCTGAACGAAAGAGTAGGTCAGATAAGATGGTCATAGACCTCACTGCTTTCTACACCAACACTGCTCCTTATACTGACCACTTATTCCATTGAGCAGCTTGTTCTTGGTTGACCTAGACCACTGAAGTCACCACAAATAAACACTTTGTATATACTTTCTGCCTTCAAACCAAAACCCAACATATTTTGGTGTCCTGATCACTTCCCAGAGAGCTGAAATTCCTTTAAAAGTCTGGGGCTGTCTGCATAAAGCTTTGGTGAACCTTCACATCATAGCACAACACATGAACTCCTCCATGATTTTACATGTGGGAAACCTGAAGCATGAAAGCAGCAAGTGGATTTGCCCAAGATAAAAGGATTTTGTGGGACAGCATGGGAGTGCCTGTACAGATGACAGTCCTTCTCAGATAAACCTTCACAACCATGGAAGCCTGAAAACCACTTCATTTACACAGTTTATCTTTGCAGTATGGTTCCTATGGTGTATGTTTAATGAAGCCACGCTTTACTGGAGATTCACATGGGACTTTTACTTTGGCCTGTTCTCTTCTGCCTCGTCTTGCATGAGGTTTCTTATCTTCTGGACATAATTATGGCATTCATTAGCAAAGTGACAATGGAGGCCTTGTTACCATTTCTAGTTATGTGGTGTATTACCTCATCTAGACAGTTAACACCAAGTTGCAGCATTAGTGGGGATAAGCCACCTAATTATCACAACTTGATCAAAATTGCTCATCAAAAGTGTGAATCGTAAGACAATTACATGTATCCCTGCAGCAGCCTTCAAGTCCTAAAATGGTAGTCAGAGCTATTTTAAGCTTCTGAAAACAGCACAGGGAAAAGCAAGTTGCATTACCTGTGCATTTTTCTCAGAGGTTCAAGGTGCATACAAGCAACTAACATTGCTGAATTACTTATTAATTACATCCTCCATTAAACACTACATTGCCTTCTCTACATGTTGTGTGCTATATCTAGTGTAAAAGAAGACACATTCGTTACTACATGCAAACTCATCAAGAACATCCTCATGATTTTCTGGTCTTTTAGTGCTGTGGCAGAATTACATAAATATTTTCTGGGTGCCATTTAACACCTTCTGTAGTCTATGTAATTATTTCCTCTGTGCATATTTACAAAGTAATCTGAGACATATAGCTCCTGAAATATTGACCAGCAAATCTTGATTTATTATAGTAAAAGAATGATGAGATTCAGTTGGTTTTGAATTAATACCACTCTGTTGTGGTTTAACCCCAGTTAGCAGCTAAGCACCACACAGCCATTAATTTCCCTCCTGGTGGGATGGGGGAGAGAATCAGAAGAGCAAAAGTGAGAAAACTCATGGGTTGAGATAAAGACACTTTAATAAGTAAGGCAAAAACTTCACATACAAGCAAAGCAAAAGAAGGAATTAATTCACTAATTCCCATTGCAGGCAGGTGTTCAGCCATCTCCAGGAAAGCAGAGCTCCAACACGTGTAACACTTACTTAGGAAGAAAAACGCCATAACTCTGAATGTCCCCTGCTTCCTTCTCCAGCTTTATATGCTGAGCATGATGTCATATGGTATGGAATATCCCTTTGGTCAGGTGTTCAAGCTGTGTCCCCTTCCAAACTTCTTGTGCACCCCCAGCCTACTAGCAGGTGGGGTGGAGTGAGAGGCAGAGAAGGCTTTGACCTTGTGTAAACGCTGCTCAGCAGTAACAATATCCCTGTTATCAACACTGTTTTCAGCACAAATCCAAAACATAGCAACATACTAGCTACTATGAAGAAAATTATCTCAGCTGAAACCAGCACACAGTCATCGTCTTATCAAAATCAATTATGGAAGCACAAACAAGCTCTAGATTTTAAAAAATGGAGACTGCTCATAATTAGAATCATAGAATCATAGAAATATATATGTTGGAAAAGACCTTTAAGATCATCGATTACAACCACTATCCTAGCACTGCCAAGTCTAGCACTAAAACATGTCTGTAAGTGCCACACCTACACATCCTTTAAACACCTGCAAGAATGGTGACTCAACCACTTCCCTGGGAAGTCTGTTCCAAAGCTTGATAACCCTTTCAGTGTAGAATTTTTTCTTAATATCCAATCTAAACCTCCCCTGGTGCAACTTAAAGGCCATTTTGTCTTGTCCTATTACTTGTCACTTATGAAAGAGACTGACACCCACCTCACTACCACCTCCTTACAGGTAGTTGTAGAGAGAATCACAGAATCATAGAATCATAGTTGGTTAGAGTTGGAAGGGACCTTAAAGACCATCTAGTTCTAACCCCCTTGCCATGGGCAGGGACACCTTCCACTAGACTAGGTTGCCCAAGGCCCCATTCAAACTGCCCTTGAACAATTACACGGATGGTGCATTCACAGCTTCTCTGGGCAACCTGTTCCAGTGTCTCACCACCCTCACAGGAAAGAATTTCTTCCTAATATGTTGTCATGGTTTGGTTGCTCACCAACCAGATCCGGGAAGCCCCAGCCTGCTCCCAAGCAGTGACTTCCTGCCCACTCCCCCAGCCAGGTCCCACCTATAGACTGGGCATGGCATCACATGGTATGGAATACCTGTGTCCCCTGCCAGATCCTTGGGAAAACTAACCCTTTCCCTGCTAGAACCAGGACATATGTAATCTGAATCTATGATCTTTCAGTTTAAAAACATTACTCCTTGTCCTGCCTCTAAACTCCCTGATAAAGAGTTCTTCCCTGTCTTTCCTGTAGGCCCCTTTTAAGTACTGGAAGGCTGTTATAAGGTGTCCCCAGAGTCTTCTCTCCTCCAGGCTGAACAACCCCAACTCTCTCAGCCTGTCTTCATAGGAGAGGTGCCCCAGCCCTCTGATCATCCTCGTGGCCCTCCTCTGTTATTCTTATATTGGGGTCCCCAGAGCTGGATGCAATATTCCAAGTGGAATATTCACAAGAACAAAGCTGAGGGGCAGAATCACCTCCCATGACCTGCTGGCCATGCTTCTTTTGATGCAGCCCAGGATACTGTTAGCTTTCTGGGCTGTGAGTGCACATTGCTGGCTCACGGTGAGCTTCTCATCAGCCAACATGCCCAAGTCCCTCTCCTCAGGGCTGCTCTCAATCCATTCTCCGCTGAGCCTGTATTTGTGCTTGGGATTGCCCTTACCCACGTGCAGGACCTTGCACTTGACCTTGTTGAACTTCATGAGGTTTGCATGGGCCCAGCTCTCAAGCCTGTCCAGGTCCCTCTGGATGGCCTCTGTTCTCTAGAGTGTGTCTACCACTGAGTATCTCAGCCTTCTCCATATCCGGGCTTCATTCTGCTCTCCAATCCTGTCTTCCAGCTTAGGGGTCTGGGTACCCAGGGAACAACTGGTCTTACTATTAAAGGCTGAGGCAAAGAAGGCACAAAAAGCCTCATCCTTTGCCTCATCCTTTGCCACTACATTTCCCCCTCATTCAACAAAGGACAGTGGTTCTCTTTAGCCATCTCTTTGTTGCTAATGTATTTATAGAAATGTTTTTTAATGTTCTATATGGCAGTAGTCAGATTAAGTTCTGGCTGTGGTTTTGGCCCTTCTCATTTTCTCGCTGCATAATCTCATAATGTCCTTGTAGTCCTCCTGAGTTGCCTGCCCTTTCTTCCAAAGTTCATAAACTCTCCTTTTTTTCTCCGAGTTCCAGGAAAGGTCTCTGTTCATCCAGGCTGGTCTTCCTCCCCACCAGCTTGTCTTTTCGCACATAGGGACAGCCCGCTCCTGAACCTTTAAGATTACATTTTTGAAGAATGTCCAGCCATCCTTGACTCCTTTGCTCTTCAAGGACTGCTTCAGAAGGGACTTTGTCAACAGGTATCCTAAACTATCCTAAACAGGCTGAAATCTGCCATCCAGAAGTCCAACATAGTAGTTCTGCTAGCCCCGCCCCATCCTTACTTCTCTGAGAATCAAAAACTCTATCATTTCATGATCACTATGCCGAAGATGACCTCCAACCATCTTATCACTCACAAATCCTTCTCTGATTGCAAACAACAGGTCCAGTGGGATGCCTTCTTCAGCTGGCTCACTCATCACTGTGTCAGAAGTTATCTTCCATACACTCCAGGAGCCTCCTAGACTGTTTCCGCTGTATTGTATTTCCAGCAGACATCTGGTGAGTTGAAGTACCTCATGAGAACAAGGGCTAGGAATTGCGACACTTCTCCCAACTGCTTATAGTATACTTTTTTCTGCCTCTTCATCTTGATTGTGTGGTCTATAACAGACTCCCACCGTGACATCTGCCTTGTTGGCCTTCGCCCTGATGCTTACTCATAAACACTCAACCCTACCATCACCATCATTAAGGTCTAGACAACCAAAACACTCCCTAACATACAGGGTTACCTTACCACCTTCCTTTCTTGCGTATCCCTCCTGAAGAGTTTATAGCTATCCATTAGAGAACTCCAGCTGTGTGAGTCATCCCACCAAGTTTCTATATCATAGTTTTCCTGCTGCACAGTGGCTTCCTGTTTGTCGCCCATGCTGCGTACATTTGTGTAGATGCACTTCAGTTGGGGTATTAATCTCACTACCTCTTGGGGCGGAGAAGTCCTAATTCCTGTGTGAGCATTCTCAGGCACTTCTGTGGTTTCTAACACATCAACAGTGTTTGCTGCCACATGGATCTCCATTGTCTACCTCCACTGAGATAGCAGACTGAAGGATCTTGCGAGCACACCTTTCCTCAAATTAAGGTTGTTCTTAATTTCCCTTTCTAGATGACTCCTTCTATTACTGCATATTGCATAAAAAGATTTCAACATCTTATTTGCTCCTCAGAGAGTCACATATTATTAATTTTTAATGTTTCTGCACTGTAGCACTCATCTAAGGTCTCAGAAACTCAAGCCATTTATCAGAGAAGAGTACAATGGCAGAGCAATTTTGGTCCCCTTTAAAAGCTGCAAATCTCAGAGAAAAGTACAAGTGCTGGAGATAAAACATTTCTCAGTCACAGTTGAGAGCATGTCAGAACACAAATATAACTCAATCCTTTTCAGTTGCAAATTTCTCACTTTGCTGCAGCTTATGGAACAAATCTTAGATCAAATCTGTGTGAGAGGTAGACTATCCAGAGGTAGACTATACTTCAATACACCCCAGTTTAAAATGTCTCATAACTCACTGTGCAAAGTGCAAGGTTCAATGTGCCTTTAGCTTTAGTGTAAAATGCAAAATCGGCAATTTAGAAATGAGGAGTGGAGAAACCTATAAGGACTAAAGAGAGCCAGGCCAATTTCAATTACATTGGAAATTATGGCAGTGACAGAAGGCTTTCATTTTCAGCAAACAATGTGATCCCTTCACTGGCCATTTCAGTTCTGGCTGTTGTCAATGACTTGTATATTTCAGAGGTCCTCACTGTGATAACAGGATGATTGAAACACATAGTAGACCTTGTTCTTAGCCCCTCTCATTGCTAAACACCCCTGCCCCACAAATCATGAGGCTGAGAAAAGAAAACACTGACTGTTTTAGCTAATTTCCACATGGATCTTTTCTGAAATACTACAAGAAGCTTCACAGGAGTGTTGGTCTCCATGGTTAGATTTAGTGTCCCATGACATATCATAATCTGATTTATTCCTGTCAACTCTGTATCTCATGATACATCATGGGAAAGTCTGGCCTACAAGGACAACTGTGCATAAGACACACGTACAGTAACTCCCAGCGTCACTTCAGAGTTGATACACCCTACTTTCTTACTATAAAAATGTAGATAATATTTATGGTCATTTGATTTTTTGTCAGGAACAGAATCTTCTGCATTTTCTACAGAAAGCTAGAATCTTTTGTGACAAAATTTGAACAATTTTTTAATTGAAAATTAGTCCTGATGGTAGAGTTTTACAATACAAGCCAGGAAAAAGAAAAGGCTTAGTCTGATTTTCTCTCTTGTATCTCTATAGATGTCAGCCAGAGAACTCAGCTACCCAGCAGATGGGAAGCTGTGTTTCCCTGCATAGAATCATAGAATCATAGAATTGCTGAGGTTGGAAGGGACCTTTAAGTCCAAGCATTAACCTACCCTGACAAAACCACTTCTAAACCATGTCTCTAAACACCACATCTACCCTTTTTTTAAACACCTCCAGGGATGGAGAATCCACCACCTCCCTGTGCAGCCTATTCCAATGTTTAATAACTCTTGCAGTGAAAAAATTTTTCCTAATATCTAATATAAACCTCCCCTGACATAACTTGAATCCATTTCCTCTCGTCCTATCACTTGTCACCAGGGAGAAGAGGTCAGCCCCTACCTGAAAGGAGGTTGTAGAGGGTGATAAAGTCTCCCCTCAGTCTCCTCTTCTCCAGGCTAAACAACCCCAGTTCCCTAAGTCATTCCTCATAAAACTTGTCCTTCAGACCCCTCACCAGCTTTGTAGCCCTTCTCTGAAAACGCTCCAACACCTCAATGTCCTTGTAGTGAGAGGCCCAAAACTGAACACAGTACTTGAGGTGGGGCCTCCCCAGTGCCGAGTACAGGGGGATGATCACTTCCCTAGTCCTGCTCACCACACTATTCCTGATACAGGCTAGGATGCCGTTGGCCTTTTTGGCCACATGGGCCGCAATGCCGGCTCATATTCAGCTGGCCATCCACCAACACCCCCAGGTCCTTTTCTGCCGGGCAGCTTTCCAGCCACTCCGCCCTAACCCTGTAGTGCTGCATGGGGTTGTAGTGACCCACGTGCAGGTCCCAGCACTTGGCCTTGTTGAACCTCATACCATTGGCCTCGGCCCATCGGTCCAGCCTGTCCAGATCCCTCTGCAGAGCCATCCTACCCTCAAGCAGATCAACACACCCACCTAGCTTAGTGTCATCTGCAAACTTACTGAGGGTGCATTTGATCCCCTCATCCAGATCGTTGATAAAGATCTGGAGAACTGGTCCTAGCACTGAGCCCTGTGGGACACCACTTGTGACCAACTGGATTAACTCCATTTACCACCACTCTCTGGGCACAGCCATCCATCCAGTTTTTTACCCAGCGAAGAGTACACTTGTCCAAGCCATGAGCAGCCAGTTTCTCCAGGAGAATGCTGTGGGAAACTGTGTCAAAAGCCTTGCAAAAATCCAGGTAGATAACATCCACAGCTTTTCCCTCATCCACTAAGTGGGTCACCTTATCATAGAAGGAGATCAGGTTGGTCAGGCATGACCTGCCTTTCACAAACCCATGCCAGAGAACTCAGCTACCCAGCAGATGGGAAGCTGTGTTTCCCTGCATAGAATCATAGAATCATAGAATTGCTGAGGTTGGAAGGGACCTTTAAGTCCAAGCATTAACCTACCCTGACAAAACCACTTCTAAACCATGTCTCTAAACACCACATCTACCCTTTTTTTAAACACCTCCAGGGATGGAGAATCCACCACCTCCCTGTGCAGCCTATTCCAATGTTTAATAACTCTTGCAGTGAAAAAATTTTTCCTAATATCTAATATAAACCTCCCCTGACATAACTTGAATCCATTTCCTCTCGTCCTATCACTTGTCACCAGGGAGAAGAGGTCAGCCCCTACCTGAAAGGAGGTTGTAGAGGGTGATAAAGTCTCCCCTCAGCCTCCTCTTCTCCAGGCTAAACAACCCCAGTTCCCTAAGTCATTCCTCATAAAACTTGTCCTTCAGACCCCTCACCAGCTTTGTAGCCCTTCTCTGAAAACGCTCCAACACCTCAATGTCCTTGTAGTGAGAGGCCCAAAACTGAACACAGTACTTGAGGTGGGGCCTCCCCAGTGCCGAGTACAGGGGGATGATCACTTCCCTAGTCCTGCTCACCACACTATTCCTGATACAGGCTAGGATGCCGTTGGCCTTTTTGGCCACATGGGCCGCAATGCCGGCTCATATTCAGCTGGCCATCCACCAACACCCCCAGGTCCTTTTCTGCCGGGCAGCTTTCCAGCCACTCCGCCCTAACCCTGTAGTGCTGCATGGGGTTGTAGTGACCCACGTGCAGGTCCCAGCACTTGGCCTTGTTGAACCTCATACCATTGGCCTCGGCCCATCGGTCCAGCCTGTCCAGATCCCTCTGCAGAGCCATCCTACCCTCAAGCAGATCAACACA
>NW_009648053.1:216542-248083 GCF_000708025.1 Charadrius vociferus
CCCATAGATTTGTGTACCTCCAGGTGCTGAAGCAGGTCCCTCACCATTTTCCTTTGGATTACAGGGGTTTCATTCTGCTCCCCATCCCTCTCTTCTAGCTCAGGGGTCTGGGTACTCAGGGAACAACTGGTCCTACTGCTGAACACTGAGGCAAAGACAGCATTAAGTACCTCAGCCTTTTCCTCACCCTTGGTCACTATGTTACTTCCCATCTAGCAGAGGACAGAGATTATCCTTAGTCCTCTTTTTATTGCTAATATATTTATAGAAACTTTTTTGTTGTCCTTGACAGCAGAAGCCAGGTTTAGCTCTAGCTGGGCTTTGGCCCTCCTGATTTTTTCCATACATAGCCTCACTACCTCTTTGTAATCCTCTTGAGTAGCCTGCCCTTCCTTCCAAAGGCCATAAATCCTCTTTTTCTCCCTAAGTTGCAACCCTCGCTCCCTGTTCAACCAGGCCGGTCTTTTTCCCCAATGGCTTGTCTTTTGGCACATGGGGACAGCCTGCTCCTGTGCCTCTAAGACTTCCTCCAGGCTTCCCGGGCTCCTTTGCCCTGGAGGACTGCCTCCCAGGGGACTTTGTCAACCAGGCTCCTGAAAAGCCCAAAGTCTGCACTCCGGAAGTCCAAGGTAGCAGTTCTGCTGACTCCCCTCCTTGCTTCTCCCAGAATTGAAAACTATCATTTCATGATCACTGTTCCCAAGACAGCTTCCAACTGTCACATCCCCCAAAAGACCTTCCCTGTTTACAAACAGCACATCCAGGAGGGCACCCTCCCTAGTTGGCTCCCTCACCAGCTGCATCAGGAAGTTATCTCCAGTACATTCCAGGAACCTTCTGGGCTTTTCCCTCTCTGCTGTATTGTATTCCCAGCAGGTATCTGGCAAGTTGAAGTCCCCCACGAGGACAAGAGCTCGCTATCTTGAGACTTCTCCCAGCTGTTTGTAGAATATTTCATCTGCCTCCTAATCCTGGATGGATGGTCTATAACAGACTCCTACTGCCTTGTTAGTCCTCCCCCTGATTCTTACCCATAAACACTCAACCTCATTACCACCATCATTTAGTTCAAAACATTCATAACACTCCCTGACATACAGGGCCACCCCCCCGCCTCTCCTCGCTTGCCTATACTTCCTGAAGAGCTTATAGCCATCCATGGCAGTGCTATAGCTATGTGAGTCATCCCACCAAGTTTCCGTGATGGCAACTACATCATAATTATCCTGCTGTAGAATGGCTTCCAGCTCCTTCTGTTTGTTGCCCATGCTACGTGCATTAGTGTACAAGCACTTCAGCTGGGCGATTTGTCCCTTCTCCTTTTTACTGGGGGAAGCCAAAATTCTGCCACCCCCAGACTTATTCCTAAGGAGCCCGGCTATGCCCCCTAACTTTTCCAAATCTAGTGCGAGCATGCCACTTTCAGGCTTTTTTGCTAGCAAGCTCGGATCTATCCCCATCCCTCTTCAAATCTAGTTTAAAGCTCTGTCAATGAGCCCTGCCAACTCCTGCCCTAAAAGCCTTTTCCCCCTCTGAAACAGGCTTTTGCCATCTCTTGCCAGTAGGTCTGGTGTCTTGAAAAGCAGCCCATGATCAAAGAACCCGAAGTCCTGCCGATGACACCAGTCTCTGAACCAGGCATTGATCATCTGGTATATCCTGTTAATCTTCTCATCAATCTTAGCAACTGTTGGGATAGAAGCAAACACTACTTGTACTCCTGATCCCCTAACCAGCTGTCCCAGGGCCCTGAAGTCTTTCTTCATTTCCTCAGACTTCCTGAAATTTCATCATTGCCTAGCTGAAAAATCAATAAAGGGTAGTAGTCAGAAGGCCAAACCAGGGTAGGGAGTTTCCTCTGGACATCCTTAATTCCAACCCCAGGGAGATAGATTTGGTCTGGTCTACATATGGGACCCTCCATTCCCTTCAGAATTCAATCCCCTACTACAAGGACACGTCTTTCTTTCATTACTGAGGATGTTTTTATATGAGGCGTAATCCGTCTTGGCCTTGGTGACAACTCCAAGTTCAGAGAGCTGTCGTCCTTGTCATCCTCCGGTTCCCTTTGCAGAACATCATATCTGTTTTGCAAGGGCACCTGGGATGGTGTGGGGGTTACTTGGGAGGCACACCTGCCACGCCGGGCAGGGACTTGCTGCCTCTGGCTCCTGTCCTCTGAATCTCCGCGTTCAGCCATGCTACTAGAGGGTGGGGAGTAGTCTGTATGTGGAGCTCTGTCTGCTTGATATCAGTGTGGACTCTGTGCTGGAGTGGTATTTTGGTCCAGATCCTAAGGTATATTTTGGATCTTGTCCTGAGAGACCTGTAACTTTTCTGAAGCTCTCCTGCACATCAATCCTTTCCCCAGATATAAAAGCTAGGGCAATATAGACCTAATATCTCAGTCCAACTGCACATCAACACAGCACAAAGTGGATTTTACTGGATGATTTAGAAAGCTCATTTACTTAGGCAGTACAGCAATACAGCAAGGGCACGTAACAGATCCTACATATTCCAGTGGAGACAAGGTAATCTAATATATGTAGAATTGGAAAAGATACAGATCAGATACTACAATTTGTAGGGGAGAGAAATACTTTCAAATTTCTTTCACCTCTCTCCCTCAATGGCTCTGACTTTAGCACCCATAACACAAAGGTATATTTGATACTGCTTCTCAGAGCGTTCTCCTATCAAACCTATTTAAATCAAAAAGTCCAACTCAACCAGGAACGGAACTCTCATCCTTTGTGTAATCAGTGCACACTGGGTTAAAGAGAACCATTCTGTGGAAAAAATGTTGTCCCTATCACTTTGCACATTTGAAAGTCACACAAAAACTCCACAATTTCTAGTCTGCTGATAAAACTGTATTCTCATTTCAAACCCATGTTTTCACTGAAGATCTTAGTTCCAAAACATGACCACCACATAAAATCATGAATTTCGGAAAAATATTGATCAGATTTTTATGTCATCAAAGCCAAATATGCCTCGCATATCTGCTAATGCAACAGCACAAAACCTAAACCACAAGCCAAGATAAGAAGTTATTTGTAATTAAGCGGTAATGTCTCTCTTCTCACAGATGCAGCAGGATGAGCTGATTTATTACATAAATGCTAAATGAAAATTCATCAAGAAATTCCACTATTTGGGGATCTGATTCATTCTGCCTTGTTCCACCAGGATAGGCTGTTCTACATTAGGAAAAATGAGTCCTGACAGAAGATCTAGACAGAGGTCTACAGCTGGCACCCGAAACACCTTCCTTTACAATGTTGCTGAGAGTCATCAGTGTCTTATGCAAATGCAATGCAAAAATCAAGGATTTCAAGGTTAATTCAGTTTCAGAAGGAAACTATTACTTATGGCTTACTTGAATTAGCACCACTGTATCTCAAAGCTGTGCCAACAGTCTTACTTGAGCACCACAACCTGCTGTGCTCCATGTTATCCACACATACACATATATACTCTTTGACCTCTGGACTTTATTTACCAGTGGCACTAAGTACAGTGTGCAAGTTTAAGCAACATATTCGCTTCCTGAAGGCCTAATTGCATTCCTTTGCAAGGAATAAATAAACAAACAAATTGTTTCTTTTATCCACACACACTGGACTGAAGCTTTTGAGTGTGTGGGTATTTTTAACACAAAAAAAAAAAATTACAAATATACTAGTAATTTTGTATATGTCACCTTTAGGGTCCCCTGACATTGTCGCTCAGGAAAACTGCATGTTATTGCTGGCAATTCTCACTGCCTCTCCCGCCATATTCCTCACTTCTCAATATCGTATTTCAGGATGATGTCTAAAAGCATGACAGCAATAGCATTAATGTTACATAAGGAAGCAATTCTGACATACGCTTGTATCTTTTCTAGCTTCTTGCTCTTTTCCCCTTGACTGTCACAGACCCCTTTGACAAGCATTATACTTATCATCAATATTTGAAAGAAGAAAAAAAAAAAAAGATGTGGTGTTTTTTACAGGAAAAATACCCGTAGGGAATTTAGTGCGAGCATAAAAAGTCCTTTATAGGTCTGTTTAGGGGTCTTCACTGTAATCTTCAAAGCTGGGCGTAACATAAACTGTATGTCTTGAGTGCGACTGCAAAGAATTCATGCCAGTCAGATGGTTTCATGAGGACTTGATCTCAGGCAGCCAGACTGAAGACGGTAGTAAATTTTGGCTGATATAAACCTAGCCAAAAGCATCAATGATTTTTCTTCCACTTGCTCTACTTTCTTCCTTACTTGTTATTTGTCATGACAAAGTTATGGGTCTCAGTCAGCCTGCTTTTGTCTATCCCCAGATAGATCTTTACTGGACACTGAGAATGAGATGGTATTGCCCTAATCAGATGATATAGAAGCTGTATAAATTACTTAACTCTACCATTCTTTTACTATGGGGTACTTGTTTTACTATGGGGTATTGGTTTTTTAGAGTTGGGGTTTCACTTTATATTTTATTTGTAGTAAATGTATATCCATAAATACAGATGCATGCACTCACAGAAGGAGAAAATCCTTTTACCAAGATATTAATGACTTCTCTTTGCAAAAGATAATTTTGCAAGAACCTTGGTACCTTCTCAAATTTTAGTAGGTGCAATTTAAAACCTGTTATTGCATAAAATTTCTATTACCATCAGTGTAGAAGGTTTTAGAGAAACAAAACTGGTTAGGACGATGACTGTGTGGTTAGCTGCAATGTAATTCCACTAAATCTTACTGCATTGTTTCTATATTGATGCTGTTTGGAACAAACTCCTGGAATGGAAGGTAAAGTTTGGCAACACCCCTTTCTCTCTCTAAGAGCTAGAAATTTTATCTTTCCTCTAATGAGAAATAAAAGACTCTTATTTTTTCATTAAATTCCAAAATCCAGAAAATTCAGAAAAAACATGCATCACAATATTTCTGTTACACCAATATACTGTGCCAGGACTACATGACTTGAGCTGTACTGAAAATTGGTATTTTCCTAAAGAAACACATTATATACCTAAGAGACACTCTTCTGAGATCAAAACCTTTGGTAAAATGAAGTAGTGTTGCCAATCTGAGGTACTAAAAAATCATACATGGGCTTTTGGCTCTTGCAAACCAACTCATTTAAAACTTCTTAAACTAATTAACTTGGGGGGTGGGACACAAAGCCATGACATTTGTGTACTCACAAACAACATGGTGGATGAGCACACCTACTAGAATAGTGAGGAATGGCCTTCAACCCTCCAAAAAAGTTCCACAAAAAAGGTGAGAAAGTAGACAGTGAAACTCAAGGGTCTCTATGCAAATCCATGATATAGAGCTACTGGAAAGCTAAGATCACAAGTTTCACTGTCACTGAAACTTACTGGGATGAATCACATGGTTGAGGTGCTGCAGTCAATGGCTATAAACGGTTTTGAGGGACAGCCAACGAAGAAAAGAAAGGTGGAGGTGTTGCCATCTATGCTAAAAAATGGCTTGATTGCACAGAGCTTTCTTTGAAATCCAGCCATGTGCAAATCAAGAGCTTATCGGTGAAAATTATTAAAGACAAAGCCAACAAAAGAAACCTCCTGCTTGTTTAATACAGGCCATCCAATCAAGGGGAAGATGTTGGTGAAGCATTTTCACTTCAACTAAAAGAAGCCTCATGCTCACATTCCCCTCTGCTAGGGGAATTCAACAACCCTTCCATTTGCTGATAAAGTGGCCCAGCCAGCTGGAAGCAGTATGGGAGACTCTTGGAGTGCTCTGAGGATAACTTCCTAATCTGGGTGACAGAAAGCCCAACCAAAGGACATGTATTATTAGACTTGTCACCAGGAGAGGACACAACGCAGGGGAACTTATTGGAAAGGTCAAGGTGGGTGGTAGCCTGGGCTGCAGTGATCATTCCCTAGTGGATTTCATGATCTTGAGGAATATAGGCTAGGTGTAAAGTATAGTCAAGGCTCTAAATCTTAGGAAAGTGAACTTTCAGTTGTTTAAGCAACTGGCAGATGGGATTCTCTGGGAAACTCCCCTCAGCAATAAAGGAGCAGGAGAGAGCTGGCAGCTATTTGAATACATTTTTATTAAAGCACAAACACTCTTGATTCCCATCTGTAAGAAACCAGGCAAACAAGGCAGGAGACCAGCATCACTGAGTCTCTTGGTCAAACTGAAACACAAGAGGGAAAAGCGTAGGCACTAGAAGCCGGATATATATCCTGAGAATAATATAGGGATACTGCCCAGGAGTGTGGGAATGGGATCAGGAAGGCTAAGGTGGAGATAAATTTGGCAAGGAATGTGAAGAATAGTAGGAAGGTCTTCTACATGTGTATTAATCAGAAAAGGAAGACAAAGGCAGTTGTAAATCCCCGATAGATGAGACAAGGGACGTCGTTATAACTGACAGGTTGAGGTACTCAGCAGCTCTTTTTGCCCCATTTTTCACTGTCAATTGCTCTTCCCACTTCCCTCAAGTCAGGGATTGGGGGAATGAAGTCCCACCCGTCATAGGAAAAGATCAGATTTCGGACCACCTGAGGAACCTGAACGTACACAAGTTCGTGGGACCTGATTGGATGTCTCCCAGGGTCTCGAGGGAATTGACTGATGTAGTCACTAAGCTGCTTTCTGTCATATTTGAAAAGTCACGGCAGTGAGGTGAAGTCCTCAGTGACTGGAAAAAGAGAAACATCACATCCATTTTTAAAAGGGTAAAAAGGGGGACCCTGGAAACTACTGACCTGTCAGCCTCACCTTGGTGCCTGGTAAGATCATGGAACAGATCTTCCTGAAAGTTATGTCAAGGCACATGGATGAAGGGATTAGAGACAGCCAATAGGGGCTTCACAAAGAGCAAATCATGTCTGACCAACCTAGTGGCCTTCTATGATGGAGTGACTGTTTTGGCAGGTTAGGGAAGAGCAACTGATGGCGTCTATCTTGACTTGTGTAAGGCCTTTATACAGTCCCCCACAACATCGTTGACACTAAATTGGAGACAAATGGAATTGATGGACAAGGAATTGACTGGCTGGCTGCAGCCAAAAAGCTGCAGTCAAACACTCAATGGCCAAAGGGAGATCAGTAACAAGTGGTGTCCCTCAGGGGTCTGTACTGTGACAGTTACTGTTCAATATCTTTATTAATGACATAGACAGTGGGACTGAGCACACAGTCAGCAAGTTAGCAGATGACGTAGTGGAGTGGTGCGCTTGATATGCTTGAGGGAAGGGATGCCATTCATGGTGACCTTGACAAGCTGGAGGAGTGGGCCCATGTGAACCTCATGAAGTTCAACAAGGCCAAGTGCAAGATCCTCTGCGTGTGGGTCATGGTAATCAGCAGTATCAGTATAGACTGGGGGGTGAATGGATTGAGAGCAGCTGGTGGAGGAGGACTTGGGGATACCTGGTGAACGAAAAATTAGACATGAGCCAGCAATACGCACTTACAGCCAGGATACCCAACTGCATCCTGGGCTGAATCAAAAGAAGTGTGGCCAGCAGGTCAAGGGAGGTGATTCTGCCCCTCTACTATGCTCTGGTGAGACCCCACCTGGTGTACTGCCTCCAGCTCTGAGGCCCCAAGCACAAGACAGACATGGATCTGTTTGAGCAGGTCTAGTGGGGCAGATTGAAATGCCAACGGGGACAGCCAGTGTCACTTGCTGGCAGTCTGGACAGGAGGCAACAATGGCTTGAGCCTGTTCCTTGGATATAGAAAACTGACAAGCTAATGCCTTAGCATTTTGATGAAAAAATTCATGTGACAAACAAGCTTGCTCAAGTGTGTTTGGGACCACAACCAGGCCCACCACCAGATACGCCTGTGCATTGCCTTTGGCAATGGGGTCTGGAAGATTAGTATGGGACCGCACATGCATGATGAAATATTTTCCTGGCTGCCAATTCAATGAAAACAACAATTCCCTCATAAGAGTAAACAGTTGAGGATTGGTGGCCTCCTTTAAAAAGGCAGATTCCATTCTACTGATCAGGTCAGCAACATAGGCTGAGTTGGTGACAATGTTGAGATCTGTTTGCCATCGGCAAAAGGCACGGACTACTGCTGCTAATTCAATGATTTGAGGGGAAGCTGTGGACCACTTGGACATCCTGCTGCCAGGAAGCCTCAGCGTCCGATCGCCAAACGACGATGGACCGGCCGGTGCGGCCGGAACTGTTAGTGAAAACTGTCAATGCCTGCAAGGGAGTAGCACTAAGCTTTGTTTCCTTAAACACAGGGAGACAAGGTAATGTTTGTAACAGGGGGTGCTTGGGTAAGTGAATCTTAAATTGGCCTGTGAAATTTTCAGTTGAAACCTGAAACAAAAATGAGCATTTTATCAGCCATTCCAGAGGTTTGAGATCCATTGGTAGGTAAATGTGAGCTGGATCCTGGCCATCCAGGAGCAGTAGCCTCTCTCTTCCCTTTTGAATCAACATACTAATCATTTCGGGTTGGGTGATGACTGTCTTAGAAAACTGATGCGGCAGAAACAGCCAGTCAATGATGATCAAAGGGTCCATAAAGTCAGGATTCCACTGTGCTATCAAGGCAAAGGGCTGAAACTGAGAGTTAAAAACAATCAGACTGAAAGGGATGTGCGCTGCTCTACGGTGGGCCTTCTGGCTGGCTATGTGCTGTGCAATGGTGTGCAAAGCTGATTCAGCCTCAGGGGTGAGGGGCCGTTTAGATGTTAAAGTGGGGTCCCCCTTCAGCAAGACGAAAGGAGTGTGTAGGTCTTTGTTGGTGAGGCCAATCAGTGGGTGGAGCCAATTAAGAGTCCCTAACAAGTGTTGCAGGTCTTGCAGGCTTTCTGTTTTGGGACATGTTTAGTTCCTGGGGCACAACAGTTTGTTCAGTAATTCACCATCCTAAATATTTCCATGCATTGTTTGAACTTTCTCCAGCGCCACAACAAGTCCAGCCACAGCTACCCTCTGCTGGACTGCCTCCACTACCTCACTCATGGAGCTAATCATCGGGTTGGCTACCAGAATGTCATCCATGTAGTGATACACTATGGCCTGGAGATACTGTTGGCAAACTGGAGATAATGCATTTGCTACGTAACCCTGACAAATGGCGGGGCTGTTTTTCATTCCCTGGGGCAACACTGTCCAGTGATGGCGACAATACACTATGGCCTGGAGATACTGTTGGCAAACTGGAGATAATGCATTTGCTACGTAACCCTGACAAATGGCGGGGCTGTTTTTCATTCCCTGGGGCAACACTGTCCAGTGATGGCGACACTGTGGTTCTGCAACTTTGAAGGAAGGAACCGAGAAAGCAAACCTTGGTGCATCTTGGGGGCACAAAGGAACAGTGAAAAAACAATCCTTTAAGTCCATGACTGTCAATGCCCAATTCTGTGGAACTTCATAGGAGATGGGAGGCCAGGCTGGAGGGGCCCCATGTCCTCAGTGATAGCATTGATGCGCCGTAAATCATGCAGCAGACACCACTTTCCGCTCTTCTTACAAATGACAAAAACAGGTGAATTCCACAGACTGGTGGAAGGGACAATATGTCCCCCCATGAGCTGCTCTTCCACCAGGGTCTGTAAGTGTTGGAGCGTTTCCCTGGAAAGGGGCCAGTGATCAACCCAAACCAGGTCATCTGTGAGCCAGGTAAGGTCTAGGGAGAGCTGAGCCTCAGCAGCCCCAATGTAAAATCTGACCGGAAATGGAGGCCCCATTGTGACAAGCAATCTCTGCCCCATCGAGTGACTGGGCTAGGGAGAATGAATGGTTTTACAGTTGCCACTCGCCCCTCTGGGCCTGCAATCAGAATGTTATGCTGACTCTGCAAAGGGAGAGCTGCCCCCCGATACCAGAAATGGAGGCAGCTGCCCTGGTGGTCGGCCATGAGGGAGGTCAAGCTGTTGTAGAGATGATGGTAACATCCACATCTGTATCAATATTTCCTTCCAGAGTTATCTCATTTTGACGGGTGGAGTGCCAGAGTCTACAATGGTAGGAGGGGTGTTATGTAGAGACCACATGATCTGCGCGGGCCCTGTGGAACTGAAAAAAACGTCTCCATGAGCATCTGTCAAGCATTGCAGCACCTGGCTCCAAAAAGGCACCAACTGTGCAATACGTGAGCCTTCAGGAATCTGATATGGAGGAGTAGGAGTCCATACCATAATTTGAATCTCCGGAATCCTGGGCTGCATAGGGAAGAGTGTGGCCAGTAGGTCAAGGGAGGTCATTCTCCCCCTCCACTCTGCACTGGTGAGGCCACAAGTGGAATACTGTGTCTAGTTCTGTGCTCCCCAGTTCAAGAAGGACAGGGAACTGCTGGAGAGAGTCCAGAGTAGGGCAACTAAGATGATTGAGGGATTGGAGCATCTCCCTTATGAGAAAAGGCTGAGAGAACTGGGACTCTTTAGCCTGGATAAGAGAAGGTTGAGGGGAGACCTTATGATGGAGTACAAATATCTAAAGGGTGGGTTGAAGGAGAATGGAGCCAGATTCTTTTCAGTGGTTCCCAGTGACAGGACAAGGGGCAATGGGCACAAGTTGGAGAGTAGGAAGTTCCATTCAAATACACGGAAAAACTTCTTTATGGCTAGGGTGACAGAGCACTGGAACAGGCTGCCCAGGGAAGTTGTGGAGTCCTCTTCAAGACCCGCCTGGATGCAATCCTGAGCAATGTGCTCTAGGCAATCCTGCCTTAGCAGAGGAGTTGGACTAGATGATCTCTAGAGGTCCCTTCCAACTCTGAAAATACTGTGATTCCGTGATTCGCCTGTAAAGTCCGCAACGATAACACCAGGCAATACAAGCAGTCACTGGCACGTCGCCAAGGAGTGGCTGAGGAGGAGGGCACTCAGTCCATTATACAACAGTCCCTTAACCCCGTAGGGATCAGGGAAGAGTTGTATCAAAAAGCATTACTGTGACTGCGGAGGCCAGGTCCATTCTGGCACTTCCACTGGTTTGGGCATACAGGCTGGGGCTGCCAGGGGCGGAGAAGGTGTGGCTTGTGTCATCATGCACTCCCTCTGAGCACTGGCCTGGCAGTTTCCCTGACCTGACGGCTGAAGCGGTCTGCCATCCTTGTCAAACCTGGAGCAACATTGGTTGGCGAAGTGCCTCCCCTTTTTACATCGTGGACCAAGTCCCATCTATCATGGGGATCATGGGGAAACAAATCCGGCTCCTGCTCAGGATCGATTGGCCTGGGATCAAAAGGGCCATCTTCAGGTGACTCCTGATCTCCCACGGCCCCCACCACCATGTCAGCTGATGCTGAATCCAATGGGGAGGGATGAGGGGGGTCTTAGACTGTTCTCTGGGCTTTTGAGTATGCTGTTTCAAGGTTTCAAACATCGTCCGCCACACAAAGAGCAACCCTGCCACTGATTTGTCAGACCGGGTTGCCGAGTCCCATAGTTTGACCCCTATCTGGTCCCAGGTTTTCAGATCGTAGATAGAACTGGAATCAATCCTCGGGCAGTTTGACTGAGCCCACATTAACAGCATTTTGGGATCTTGGAGGGGTATGGTTTTCCCATGTTGCTTCAATATTTTCTGCATTATATTCACTACGGTTCTCTGCTCCGGGGAGATATCATTCCCCAGCATCCCCAGCTGCCTACCTTGGCCCAGCGGTAGGTAATTCGTCGTGCACGATGGCGCTTCCTTTCAGTGATTCAAGTTCAGCCGGGTTCCGGCACCAGTCAGTGGGATGCTGCTATTATAGCCCTGGGTGAAGGGAAACTTTAAGTCCCTGTTTGGGTGCCATTTGTGGCGGATTGAAAGACACGGATTCTGATATGCAGGATCGAAATCAGCTTTATTAAGCAAGCGTGCTCTTTATATACTTTTCTACCAAGGCCAGTAATTTTCTACTTTACTTATTTACACGATTGCATACTCTAAAACATGTTCCCACCGAGAAGGAAATCTCTCCTCCCTGTGAGTAGCACCTCCTTGTCTAGGGAGTAGCTTCACACAACTTCATCGTCTGCCAAAACAGTGCTGCAGCTGCTTATTCCTCCCATGGCTTGTGGCCTATTAGTTCTACCACACTTAACCCATCTTTTGCCTCAGCCACACAGTGTAGAGGAGGGCCATGAAGATAAGAGTGCTGGAGCACCTCTCCTATGAAGACAGGCTGAGACAGTTGAGGTTGTTCAGCCTGGAGAAGAGAAGGCTTCAAGTGCCTTAGTGTGCCAGATCAATGCTGGCTGAGCTTATAAGAAATTTGGAGAGAGATGTTTTACTAGGGCCTGTAGTGACAGGACAAGAGGCAATGGTTTTAAACTCAAAAAGGGAATATTTAAATTGGCTACAAGGAAGAAATTCTTTCCGATGAGGGTGGTGAGGCACTGGAAGAGGTTGCCCAGAGAAGGTGTGGATGCTCCATCATTGGAAGTGTTCAAGGTCAGATTGTATGGGGCTTTGAGCAACCTGGTCTACAAAAGCCTTTCTGCTTTCAAGACAGTGATGTATTGTGGGAATACTTGTGTGCCATTTAATTTTATTTTTGAAAATAAAGTAGCAGCCTTGCCTCTTTATTTCAGTTTTATTTTATATGGTAATAAAATCACTTCAACCTGCAGGTTCATGCTTTGCTAGTGTGCTTTATAATCATACATAAATTGTCTATGTGCAGCTTCTGTAACTTTCAGTCTGAAAATTGGTTAGACAATACTGTAAAGTGCATCTGTATATAATAATATGGAATTTTGAATCCCCTTCCTTTTAAGATTACTTGTAACTAGAAGGTGAGTTGTTAATACATTTTTTAGGAAAAAGGAATCAAGTCTAGTGTAACAATAATAGCTAGCAGACAAATGTCATTTACTAAGCGTGCTTTTTACTGTATTGTTCAAGAAAGTACATCATTGTTCACTTCCTTATTCAAAAAGAGAATGTGAACAAATCTCTAGCAGTTTCTTCAGGCATGTAAAGAAATTTTATTGACACTTTTGGAGATGGAGGGGGAAAAAAAGAAAAAGATGGGAGAACGGGAGAAGGAACAATCAACTTGTCTTCATGAACAAGGTTAGGTTTGTTTAGAAACCAGGCAATATATCTCTGTGGACCAAGGAGGGTTAGGTAGGAAAGGAGAGTTTCCTAACACATTCAGGTGACATGTGGAAATATAATTATGTGTTGTTTAGAAGCAAAGCTTAAAATCTAGAGAGCACACAGTGGCATTTTACACACAAGTGTAAAAATAAAGAGTGAGGAAATAGATTTCCCAAATCATACACCATCAAGGTTTTGAGTTCATTGTCACAAGATGCAGGAGAAGTAAGAAACAGAAATGCATCAGAAAGCAGGTTAAGACAAATTGATGGAGGTCTGGTGCGCCCATTCTTATTATACCCATTGATCCAAATTTACCTTTTGGTCAAGGTGGTACCTGAATGACAGACTGGTGCACCCTAGAAAAGGAGGGCCTGGAGAAAAAAGTGCTCTACACATGCTGTATTTCTTATAGGAATTCCCTGAACATTTGCTGCTGACCTCTTTCAGGGCGTGTTGGTGGATAAATGAATGTATGGTTGAAGTGCGTCTTCTCTCACTTGATTTGTGGGAGTGCTCTGTATTTCTCTGACAAACTGATGATCTTAACTGATACTTATATTTCACAATATGTAGGTATCTTGTCAGAAAGACCCCCACAGCGATTTGTGCCAGCCAATGCACTTGAACTGCAGAGGTGGGTAAAAAAGAGGGCAAGCTGTACCATCTCTTTTACCTACAACCAAGAAAGTTGGAATCCATAGATCAACTCACTCTAGTGATATGGGAAAAGTATACACTGAGCATGAATGTTAAAGGAAATAGCTAATCTGTTGTGTTGTTTTAAAAGAAAAATGTACAGAGTACATTTCATAACTACTAAATCCAAGTTGGCGTTTCCTAATAAAAACACTACTAATAATTTAATATTCTCTGATTATTCCTCAACATTTTTTTAATGATGCAAACAAAAAACCCACTGTCCTACAGAGACATTCAAAATTAAAAACAGTTCGATTTTATTACTAACATCATTCTAACTACCCTCACATGTCATATGCATTGCAGAAATTCAGAAAAATGTGTGAACAGGATCAACAGGGGCATGCTTTAAGAGGTATTTAGGTACTTAATGGAATTCTTAAGGTTCCCAGTTTCTTGCTAAGGCTAATGTACAATCTTTGTTTTTTGAAGAATGTGGCCAGTAGTTTGAAAGGCACCTCAAAAAATGTAGGTGAATTAAAACTAGTATTACTTTCTGTGGTTTGAGTCTGTTCGTAAGAGGTTCCCTGCATAATTTTCTCTCCCAGCTTCAAATGCACATTTGAAGTCCAAGGAGAATACTCCACAATTGGCTACTCAACAGGCTTTCAAAAACAAAAAAAAACAGCCACTAGAGATAGCAAGAAATTCAGATTGGGTAGCCTCCAAGTAAAATGATTGTCCCTGTGTGATGCTTGATGTCAATAAGCAACAATCTGCTTGTTACACCGTTACTTAGAAACTAATTTGCTTTTGGAGATCAGGCCAGAATACATGGAGAAACCACATTAAGCCCATTTTTGTCTTTCAAAATATGACTGTATTCCTTTACATCAGCTCAACATTTTGAGTTCATGTTCCTCTTTGCCGTTACTTAAGGAAGAGAGGTCACACTTCCAGAAATCTGTACTTCATATGCAGGACAGACAATTTATAGTGGCGGAGCTACAAAACTGAAGAAGAGAGGGATGAATATACAGCAATATTTTTAAGCAGATATTTCATGCTACTGTAATTCACTGATATTTTCAAGGCCTTGGTTGACACATTTACAATTTGCCCTAGAAAGCAGGCATTCATGTATCTTATTGAAGGGGAACAAACATGAAAATGACATTGTTTATTTTGCATGAAATGCAACACTCTTAACCATTGGTTTTGTTTCCCTAAGATGAAAAGAAATGTGTCAGTTTTATGGAGAAAATGTTCCCCCAAGTGTTTTTTATTTAATTATTCACTGAAATGTATCTCCATTACGAAACAAAATATTTCAGTCTGCCACCTTATCACCAAGGTGCAAAATCAGTGAGCAGCTCTGCCCTTTTGGAAATAAAATGGACTTATACATTTCTACTGATCAAAATTAGTCAAACATTGCCAAAAGTGACAGTACCATTGGAATTTCCATTCCAATGAAACTACACACCCAGCAGGAAGATCTGGAGTGCAGAATTTTTTATATCAGATTGCATGACTTTGCTTTTAAACATTTTCACAGACTGGAGGCCATCAGGAAAAAACTAACAAAAATTTGACTGAAATGGCAGTAAATAGGGCTTGATGCACCTTTTACTGTGAGGGTGGTGAGGCACTGGAACCAGTTGACCAGAGATATTGTGGATGCCCCAACCCCGGAAGTGTTCAAGGCCACGTTGGATGGGGCTTTGAGTAACCTGGTCTAGTGGAAGGTATCCGCGCCCATGGCATGGGGTTGGAACTAGATGATCTTTAAGGTCCTTTCCAACCCAAACCATTCTATGATTCTATGATCGCAAACCCTGGAACACATTATGCCTTCTAGTTTATTGCTTTTTTTTTTTTTTTCCATGGCCTGTGCTTTTCAAGGTTTATGTCATTGTTGGGGGAAAAAGAACCAAAACCCAACAGGCAGTTTTCTCCTTTATGATTTTTATAGTGAGGTCTACTAGGACTTGGGGACTATTTATCTTGTTGCCTACTGTCTCGAGTTAAAAAAAATATATCCATGCAATATGAAGTGTGCATCCAGGACATAGAAATCAACCCTCTCTGAATTAGACAGTGAAATCATGTATATTATTTTGCCTGTTGGAAATACTACCATAATGTAAAGATAATGTTGAACTTGAGATTTCTAAGTAATTACCAAACATCCACCAGATATGAGCAAAAAATGAATGTCATGACTTATGTGGAAAAATTGCAATATCAGTTTAGAAGTGAGACACAGGCTGAGATGTATACCTAAGTGGAAAACACCTTAACAATCCTAAGACAGTCACTTAAATACTTATGCTAAATATTTCTTCTCTAATAAGAAAGCATTATGAAAGGTTCCCTTCATCATTAAATGCATATTTATGTTTATTATACTATTGTTAATGCTATAGGGTGTAGGATTGTTCATTTGTAAAGAAAAAGCTAGTTATAGGTATCTGTGTGAAGCTGGCAGCATGAGCTGTTTTGAGTTGAGAGAGGTGGCATAAAGTAGGAGCTAAGAAAAAAAAATAGAAAAAATATGAAAGCATCTTAAAAGTACGGACAATATTGTGACCTGGTACGAGCCTATTCTACTGGAGCAGCAAAGCGAAGAACTGCTGTTGAAGAAGATGGACTGCACGGGCTGTGCCAGCATCGATGAAGTAATCTTGAACCTCAGTTGAACTGTCATTATAATATAAAACCATACCTCCTGGTAAGAAGCTACCCTGCTCCGAAGCTGACCACACCTCAGACACTCTTCTCTGGGCCTGCGTGGAAGCCTTACTCGAGACAGGTGGAAATGGCACCTATCCATGGGACAGAGGTAGAGTGTAGGTGCGTCCAAGGAGGAGCAAGGTGTGCTACCTAACATAAAAGATGGTTCCTCAATAACCAATCTCTCTGAAGATCTTCCCCACTGAAAGACCGTGACGGTCAAAGAAGAAGCAGCGGAGCGCCTTCTGGATTCGGGACTATAGGGACGCCTGTGGACCCATGGTGGTAGCTATAATCCTCTTTCCCCCCCTTTTTATTTAATTTTTCCTATTCTTCTTTCTTTCTATCGCAAGCCGCTTTATGGGCAAAACCAATAAAGTGATTGTGTGTTGAAAGCATAACTCCCTGGGCCTGATGCCATTTCTTGTTGCGCTTCGAGATCACAACTGAAACGAACCATCACGCGTCCACCGAGTAGTGGACTGTGATACCTCCTTTTATCAACTACTGCACTAGTTTTCATTTCTGGTCAGATCCCTGCCTTGTACATCTAAACATACAAGATTTGATCTCGCTTTAAAAACCACTATCCCTTCAATTTAATAAAAATATAGAAAAAAGTGGCTTAGAAGGTAGCTCCATTTTCAAAACTAGTATAGGCACCTGTTACCAGGTTTTTAAAGACCTTTAGGATCGAGAGATTTGTTCAGGTGTTTTGGAAAATCTACCTATATAAAAGTTAAATAACTGTTTCAAGAAGGTTAACCTCATGTATTGTTACTGCTTTCTTCATTCATGCCAGTTCTATGCACTGAAAGCATTGCACTGTTTCTTTTTACCTCATTTGCAATGAGGCTTTTATTTGGAACCTATTTTTAGCACTGATCTGTACGTAATCTTAGGCATGAGGCAAGACATTTTGTGTCCTTTAATTTTCATTTTCTCTTCTGAGCCACCTCCTTCTTACTATGAACAGCCAGAACTCGAATGCAGAGGACACACTGTTTACCGGATGCTGGTACAAGCACCTACCACAACAGTCTTCTGCAGAACAATCTTCTTGCAGAGGGGCTACTGCACCATTCTTTCTGCTTTTCCACACATAGCTATCCAGCTTGCCCAATATCTGCTCTTGCTATTTCTTCTCTTAACACAAAGAACTCCTTTCTTCTGAAGACTGAGACTAAGCTGGCAGAATAGATAATGGAGGGGTCTGTGGGTTTTATATTACATCCCTGTCTGTTGGAAGACAGAAAAGGAAGAGGACCTGTGTGGCATTCCAGTACCACCTCCTGACCTAAACTATGCTCCACTGCTGTGTCCCTGGTCTCAGAAAAATATGATGCAGAAGCAAATTTACAGAATATGATCATGATTGTGAAAAGCCAACAAGTCTTCACACCAGATTCTGTTTCATTCATTCAAGTTTAATCTTTGAAATTAGTAAGATGATTTGCAGAGTAAAGATGGCAGAAAGCAGAAATATAGTTTTGTAAAAATGCGTAATTCTTTTCCACCACTTTTGATGAAGGCCTTACATTTCTCAAGTCTGTAACACCTTGCTCAAGGATGAACTGGAAATAATATATTCTCATTTTTGCTTAGGCCTTTTCAGACAATTCTGGCAATAATGAAGGCCCTTTTCTAAGTGTACTCTGTAATTAGTCACCAGAGTAGAAAGAAACTTTATTATAAATAAGAATCAGGCTCAGGAGGTACAGATTATCCTTTTAAAAAGGTGAATAAGATATGTACCTGAAGATCTCAGTAGTTTTAGAAACATGGATCTATTTGTACCTAATATAATATGAGAGGTCACACATTTCACATCTACTTTTAAAATCATTGGAAGAAAAAAACCTTACTATTCCCATAATTTTATGCAATAGATGACATAATCTCAATCAAAACTGTTGAGGCTTAGGTGCTTAAATTGTTCATATATGTGTCAAACAAGAGGCACCACAACAGCTTGGCTGTGCACCTGGCCCAGGACAGTTTTTACTCTCTGAACATAAATATTTGACGGTGGAAAGGAGGCCCAGCTGGTTTCTTGATTTGAGAAATTTTCTCTATGGCCACAGTCTGGAGCTCTGAAATCAGTGTGGAGTTTTCCCTTGGTACCAGTGGGCTTTCAGTTGAGAAAGAAAGGCAAGGCAGCTATAAGAGAATGATAGTGCCCATCTGACTACCTTAAAGTGATTAAGCAAGTTCTCCTCACTGCTATTTGTGCCTTTACATGTTTCTTGCACTGTTGTCTCACTACGTGTCTATCTAGCAGCTTTACAGTTGTGGAAATGTCTTGCACCTGGAAAGCAGAGATCAATCATAAAGTTCTATCATACAGTTCTACACCTTAATTCTAATAATACCTGTGTTGGATATTATAGCTTTGCATCACATAGTTAAGAAGTCTAAAAATTAAGACTTAAAACTGACTGTCAGTCAGTGCTAGTGATTATTTCACATTTTCCCTTCTTTCTACCAAGCCTGGTCACTTTAAGTTGCATTTCCACCATGTAAGCCGCTGGTATCTCTCACAGCCTGACAGGCAAAAGGTTTATGAGGTCAGAGAAACCTCCGTATTACTAAATCTGACAGTCTATTTTCTATGTGTAAACTTGTCAATACCATTTGCATGAAATTCAATATTTCTTCATTTTTTCAAAAACACAGAGCATCAGACTGTCTGCTCTGATGTCTATGGGAGGCCTGCCAAGGAAAGGGCTGATGAAACAACCTTAGACAAGTTACATCTCTCCCATTTAGGCAATCCACAGGGTCTCTGAGGTGAAAGTAATAACAGCAAGATGCTTTTCTAAGTAGACAGCAAGAGAAGGCTGCTGCTCATGTTGATTAAAATAAACAAACCTGGAGGACAGGCTCTAGTCATTGGACATTTGAGCTAGGCTACTGATTTTAGATAGTATCTTTCTATTTAAGACCAGGGGCATAAAGAACAAAGAGCATGATCCCCTTCTGTACAAAGCAGACTAATTTTGATTTTGATTTTCTCAGAAAAACATCTCTCAAGAAACTCTACACCTCCATACAACTGAGTGTCAGGCAGCCAGCAAGAAAACAGAAAGGTAGGAATGAGAAAGTCAGTCCTGCTTAACTTCTGTATGCCTGCCCAGGCCAGCAGCCTGCATCCTCCTTGGGCAGTTCAGCAAAGTTGTGATGCGATATTTGGCAGTCAGTCATTTCATGCAGAAAATATAAACCAGAGCTATGTAAAACTAGGGCATATCTAACTTGAGGTCTATGAGGACTGGCCTCAGTACAAGAAAGAGGAGACACACAGAGAGAGATCTGTCTGCTTCTGGAGAATTTTGTGGCAAAAAGGGGCAAGGAGGATCACATTCCCTTGCATAAGGGGCAGAGGATAATGCTCACATATGTGTGCATTAAGTCTCTGCAGTACTATGGTCTAGAGCAGTGGCAATATCTTCTCTTCTGCAGAGGTGGCTTCTCTCTTCACATACTGACATTTGAGATGGTTTAAGTGGAATTCCAAAATGATGTTCTTTATTGTCCTTTCAGGAACTTACACATGGAGCTACAGAAGGTAAAATCAGGGCAACAGGTACAAGACATCTGTGTCCTGTGCTTCTGCATGAAAAACATCAGTAGTCTTTCACCTTGTTCTATGGCCATCATACAATGCAGGAGGATGTCAGAAGACCCATGGACTTATTTAGTTCCCTTACTCTACTGCAAAAGAGACGAATTCAAAACAAAACTGTTCTCATATTCCAACAAATACATAAAAATAATAGCCCATGAATGGAGGCAAGCCTGTGTTAGGGGCAGCAAGCGGACCCCCTTCTTGCACACCTCCCCTCTCCAGGTGCCTCTGTACAGTAGGTATGAGGCACTGGGCACATTAGACCAGCCAAAAGACAATGAAGCTGATGGTTCAAATACACCAGAGAAGTTGCTGGGACCAGAAAGGCCTATTCCCTGTATTATGACCACCTCTATGAGGAAGAAAAGGAAGATTATAGTTGTCGACAATTCGGTTCTGATGGGGACAGAAGTTCTGATATGTAGGGCAGACCCCACTTTCAGGGAAGCCTGCTGCCTCCCTGGGGTCCTGGTTAGGGACATTTTGAAGAAACTCCCTAGCCTGGTGCAGCCCTTTTTTTGCTACCCACTGCTTCTGTTCCATGTGGGGGTGATGACAGTGCAAATTGGAGTGTGAGGATGGTTAAAAGTGATGTCAGGGCCTTGGGACAGCTACTACAGGAATCTGGAGCACAGGTTACTTTTTCTTCCCTACTTCTGGTCGAGGGCAATAACATTGAAAGACACAAATGATCTCAGTCTGTTAATACGTGGCTCTGAGGCTGATGTCACAGCCACAATTTTGAGTTTTTTGATAATGGAATGGCCTATACGGCACCAGGCCTGCTGGCAGCAGGGTTTGTCTCACTCAAAGGGGAAGAAGGGTCTTTGTCCAAGAGTTAGCAGGACTCACTGACAGGGCTTTAAACGAGACTCGATGGGGGAATGGGGTATTATCAGGCTTGCCTGTAACAAGCCAAGGGACTATGCACCAAGGATAGAAGAATGGCATGCTAGTGAGGGCCTGCAGCCGTTTGCTCCAAGAAGTGCTGGCTACACTGCAGTACACTTAAGGTCTTGTGTAGATGAGCATGGAGCTCCTGGAGTAACAGGAGCCAATGGGGAGGCACTGTTAATATACTGCAAAGGAATGCTGCCTGGAGAGCCGCAGAAAGGAATTGCAACTGATCCAGCCAAGTCAGCCTCAATGAGGATGCAGCTGAAATGCTTCGATGCAAATGCAAATAGCATGGGGAACAAAGAGGAGGAGCCAGAGACGCATACATGCCTCCGAGGCTATGATCTCATTGGCATCAAGGAAACGTGATGGAATTGCTCCTATGACTGGACTGTCGGCATGGAAGGTTAAAAGGCTCTTCAGGAGAGACAGGCAGGGGAAATGAGGAGGTGGTGTTGCCCTATGTGTCAAAGACCAGCTGGAGTGCATGGAGCTTGGCCTAGGGGTGGATAAAGAGCTGACTAAGAGCCTATGGGTTAGGATTAAAGGGATATCAGCAACAGGGGACATTACAGTGGAGGTCTGCTACAGACCACCCAACCAAAAACACCAAATGAATGAGGCCCTCTATAGACAGATAGGGGTGGCATTGCATTTGCAGGCCCTTGTCCTCATGGGCAACTTCAACCACCCCGACATATGTTAGAAGGGTAACACAGCAGGGCATAGGCAATCCAGGAGGTTCTTGGATTGTATTGATGTCGACTTCCTTTTCCAAGTGCTTGAGGAGCCAACAAGGAGAGGAGCTATGCTCAAACTCGTTCTTACCAACAAGGAGGGGCTGGTAGGCAGTGTCTAGCTCAAGGGTAGCCTGAGCTGCAGTGACCATGAAATGGTGGAGTTCGAGATCCTCGAGGCAGCAAGGAAGATGCACAGCAAGCTGACCACCCTGGACTTTAGGAGAGCTGACTTTGGTCTCTGGAAGAATCTGTTTGGTATGGTGCCATAGGATGAAGCACTGGAGGGAAGAAGGGCCGAAGGAAAGTGGTTAATAGTCAAGGATCACCTCCTCCAAGCCCCAGCAAAGAAGAAGGCAGGCAAAAAAGCCAGGAGGCCTGCATGGATGAACAAGGAGCTCCTGGACATGACCAAAAGGAAAAAGGAGGCCTATAAGGGGAGGAAACAGGGGCAGGTAGCCTGGGAGGAATACAGGGAAATTGTTTGAGCAGCCAGGGATCAGGTTAGGCAAGCTAAATATTGAATTAAATCTGGCCAGGCACATCAAGACAAACAAAAAATGCTTCTTTAAGTGTGTCAGCGAGAAAAGAAAGACTACGGAAGATGTGGGCCCTGTCCAGAAGGAAATGGAAGAGCTGGTCACCCAGGATAGAGACAAAGCTGAGGTCCTCAATGACTATTTTGCCTTATTCTTCACTGGCAAGGACTGCAGCCACACTGCCCATGATGCAGAAGGCAAAGGCAAGGACTGGGAAAATGAAGAACAACCCACTGTAGGTGAAGATCAAGTCCAAGACCACCTGAGGAACCTGAAGGTTCACAAGTCCATGGGACCTGATGAGATACATCTGCGAGTCCTGAGGGAACAGGCTGATGAAATTGCTAAGCCACTGTCCATCGTATTTGAGAAGTTGTGGCAGTCCAGTGAAGTTCCCACTGACTGGAAAAGGGGAAACATAACCCCCATTTTTAAAAAGGGTTCCCATTTTCAAAAAGAGAAAAAGAGGAAGACCCAGGGAACTACAGGCCAGTCAGTCTCACCTCTGTGCCCGGCAAGATCATGGAGCAGATGCTCCTGGAAACTCTGCTAAAGCACGTGGAAAATAAGGAGGTAATTGGTAGTAGCCAGCAGGGCTTCACCGAAGGCAAGTCATGCCTGACAAATTTGGTGGCCTGCTACGAGGCAGTTACAGTGGTAGTGGACAAGGGAAGAGCAACTGATGTCATCTGACTGAACTTGTGCAAAGCATTTAACACTGTCCCGCACAACATCCTGGTCTCTAAATTGAAGAGACATGGATTTGGCTGATGGACCACTTGGTGGATAAAGAACTGGCTGGATGGTTGCACTCAAAGAGTTGTGGTCAATGGCTCGATGTCCAAGTGGAGACCTGTTAAGAGTGGCTTTCCTCAGAAGTCAGTACTGGGACCAGTGCTGTTCAACATCTTGTTGGTGACATGGACAGTGGGATGAGTGTACCCTCAGCAAGTTTGCTGATGACACCAAGTTGTGTGGTGAGGTAGTCACGTTGGAGGGGAGGGATGCCATCCAGAGGGACCTGGACGTGCTGGAGAGGTGGGCCTGTGCCAGCCTCATGAAATTCAACCAGGCCAAAAGCAAGGTCCTGCAGGTGGGTCATTGCAATCCCAAGCACAAATAGAGGCTGAGTGGAGAATGGATTGAGAGCAGGCCTGAGGATAAGGAGCTGGGCGTGCTGATTGATGAGAAGCTCAACATGAGCCAACAATGTGCACTTGTGGCCCAGAAGGTCACCCGTATCCTGGGCTGCATCAGAAGTGTGGCCAGCAGGTCAAGGGAGGTGATTATTCCCCTCTAGTTTGTTCTTGTGAGACCCCACCTGGAGTATTGTGTCCAGCTCTGGAGCCCCCAACATAGGAAGGACACAGACCTGTTGGAGTGGGTCCAGAGGAGCGCCACGAAGATGATCAGACGGCTGGAGCACCTGTACTATGAAGACAGGCTGTGAGAGCTGGTGTCGTTCAGCCTGGAGAAGAGAAGGCTCCAGGAAGACCTTATAGCAGCCTTCCAGTATCTGAAGGGCACTTAGAAGAAAGTTGGAGATGGACTTTTTACAAGGGCTTGTAGTGATAGGACGAGTGGTCATGGCTTCAAGCTGGAAGAGGGTAGATTTAGAATACATATTAGGAAGGAATTTTTCACTCTGAGGGTGGTGACACACTGGAATATGTTGCCCAGGCAAGTTGTGGAGGCCCCATCGCTGGAAGTATTCAAGGCCAGGTTGGATGGGGCTTTGAGCAGCCTGGTCTAGTGGGCGGTGTCCCTGCCTATGGCATGGGGGTTGGAACTAGATCATCTTTAAGGTCCCTTCCAACTCTAACCATTCTGTGATTCTATCTATAAAGCAACTTTGCCTCTAAACTCCCAGTCCTTAGCCTCAAGGAAGACATATAATTTTATTTGATACTCCAGCTGGAAACTAAAATTCATAACTACTTAATGCTAAAAATCAAACAGTCAACAGAGGCATGGGTTTTGTGCCTTATTACGTTTTTCCTGCTACTCTTTTATACATGGTGCCTACCACCTCTTGCCTTTTTAAGATTTTTTTCCAGCTCAGCAGGCACAACCAGCCTGTTGTCTCCAGCAGTCTAATAGATTCATATAGCTATATAATACCAAGATCTGGTTTGCTTTTTAGCCTGGCTTGCTCTCCCTTTTGTTAGGCCCTGTTGAAGGAATTCAGAATCTCAAAACTTGTTCACCTCCATTTATATCAGCTAGTCTAGAAGGAACAACTCACAAATCTGCTCCCTTGCAGGACAGCATCATCAGCCAGCATTTTGACAGACATTTTTCTGATTAAGCTTCTTGTATACCTTTCCATACATAGTTCTGTAAATATCTGTTCAGCCTGGTAGTGCCTGTACACTCTGTTGGAGAAAGGCAGGGTTAAAGAGTGACTCTCAGCCACTGTCAGTGGCTGGATATTGAGCTAGAAGGGTGTTTGCTCTGACTCAGTATAGTCACTCTTGTTTCGTTCAAACCTGCCAACACCTGGATGCAGAGGAGAGAATGAATTTCAGAATCATTGGCCTCCCTTGCCCTGCTGTGAGCTCCTTCTTCTGTCTTTTTCAAAAGAAGCTTTTACAGCATGATTTATCAGTTCACAGCCACAGCTTTCTTGCATGGAGGAGGAGGAAAGAAGCTTTGTTGTGGAAGACAAACATAATTAAAGCAGAACACAAATTGATTGATTTTGTTCGTTAATATGCTAAATCATGAGCTATTATTATTTGTTTGCCCCTATCTTCAATTAAATTTTCATCAAAAACTACCTTGTGAGTAAATTATGTACCATTTTTTCAGCTATTTCTAATGGAGAAAGAGCTCTTTTTTAAATTTGGAATCAAAGCTGAGGTACTGAAACAGATTTTATAAAATGTAATTTAGTTTAAGTAATGTGTTTTACAACATCCCTCCAATATCACCTACTAATCAAACCACTGAATGGTTTCCATATTTTGAAATGTGAGATTATAGTTTTGCCAAGTTTCTACAACTGTAATGAGGGATAAAAATGTGTAAATGAGATGATAAATTATCTACTGAAATTCACTTTGCTTGGCTTTTGTCTCTCAACGAAATTGTCACTTTTGTCTCTCAACAAAATTTGTTTCAGATTAAAGATAGACAACCAAGACTTTGGAAGGAAGACTTTTCTTGTCTGGGTGTTTTGAAAACCAGCTTTTTAGCTTCCTTTTCAATGCCTTTAGTCGCATTCTATTTTTGTGTAGTAGCAACACAAGTTGGCTACCCAGATATCAGCCCCAAATACTATGGCATTAGCCCAAAGTCATTGTGCAACTAATAAGGTGTCCTGGCTTCATCCCAGAAAGAGTTAATTTTCTTTCTAGTAATTACTGTGAAAGGAATGTTAATCTATATTGTTTAAGTTGTTGTTAAGTGATGTTTATGCTTTCCAAGGACTCTTTTCTACTTCCCACAGAAGCTGAGAAGTAGTATAGGAAGAACAATGGAATGGCCAATGTAATATTCTGGAATGGCCAATGAAATATTCCATACCACAGACGTCATGCTCAGTATATAAATGGGGGTTAAGTTGGTCCCAAATACGTACACAGCTCATAAAGCAAGCACAGTGTCACTGAGGACAAACTATAGCTTTTACTTCATGACTGCCTACTTCAGGCCCAGCAAAATAGGTGGTAATCAGAATATGTTTTTTCAAAATTGTTTTGGTAACTAACAGATATAAACATCTTATGCGATTTATTTTCTAAGAGTTACATATTTAAAATGAGGAAGGGAATATTTGTCTTGTTGTTAAGATCATAATTAGGATTCTAAGAGTGCAGACCCACTCTGACTCCAAATTAGTAATACCAGTTTTGTTCATTCATGTTGCAGAAATGTTAATAGATCAGTTTCACAAATCTACTTAATCATTTAAGGCCTGCTTACTTGTATTTTGTTTATGTTGTAAATTATTAACTCTAAAAAGATTTTTCATTACCCTTAAAGTGTGAAATAAGTGTTTGTTCTTATGAGCAAACTAACTTAATCTAAAGGTAAAGGCATGCTATTTGGTTGTGTAAATGATGTTTTGCCAGGTCTTATTGAACTAGGGTGACCCCTCAATGTTTAAACTAGAGATCAGGAAGGAATTAAGCCAGAATTAATATGAAGTTCTGTTTTAATCCAACATCCCCTCAAGAAGAGACATCCCAAATGAAGAATTGCCAAGCTATTAGATATGCTGTCAAATACTACAAAAAATTGCATCTCTAAAATGTGCAGGAGTGCAAGTCAGGTTTCATGACCTCAGCAAAGGAAAACCAGGATGGAAACATTGAAGATATACATCCATAGGTGTGAGAAACAAGGACAGACTGTTCTACCTGAGGAACTCGCAACCTAGAGTCAGGGCAAGATAAATAGTGGGTAAGAAGATAAATATGTAAATAAACGATCTTGGAAACAGGGCAGGAGTGACATAAGGAGTGATCATTTGTGGCTGAGAAGCACATACAGGCTTATTACTGGTAGCCTGAGTCAGATTCCTATCTTGAATCAGTGCTCTAAGGACACAGTCAGAGCTTTTATCTCCCCGTGGATAAGCAGGATCATTAAAATACTCAGGTCCAGATCTGGACATTCTACTCCCAGATCTTCAGTCTTCTGAAGTGTAAAAGTATTAAAAAAAAAAAAAAAAAAAAAAAAAATTACCATTTTACCCCTATTTTTCCTCTGAAATCTCTGATGTTTTCTCTGAATCACTTGCTTGAATGATGGTGTTCCCCTCCTTACCTTGCCTTTCTGTGCCTTGCCTTGCTGTGCCATACCATGCCTTCGCGCTGTGCCTTTCCTTGCCTTGTCATGCCATGTTGTGCCTTGCCTTCCCTTTTATGACATTGTTATTTCCACTCCATATTATTGAAACCATCTGCCCACAAATGTCACTGCCAGCTATTATGTGGCACTTGCATCTTTGTCCCAGATACCAATTACTGTACTGCTGAGTGGCTAGAAGAAATTCATTCTTCCCATCAGTCCTGCAGACCCTTCCTCCCCTATTCTCCTCCCATTCATTTAGGTGAATGATAATTGTTTGGATACATGGATAAAAAGCAAACAATTCCTCATTAAAGGAGCACAAATCACCATTAGCAATTAAAAAAAAGTAATCTTAGAGAGATTTAGCTGCTCATATGTGTTAGCAAGATAAGGACCCTCAGCCAACTCCAGTTGAACTTGAAACCATATGGTGATTAGCACTTGCTGAAAGATGCAGGTCTGTTCCTGAAATACTTAAACTTACATAGGCTAGAAAGAGAAGAAAATCTCTTGGTCCATATTTTGCAGCAGGGAATAGAGGTGTAGTGCTTTAAAGAGATTCATCATGATTATATGAATTTGTGGTGGACAACAGAATTGAGTCTATCCCAGATCAGTCACATTGCTAAAGTAAAATCCACTTCCTTCCTGGCAGCGGTGTTCTAAATGATTCCATCAACAAGTTGCACTGGAAGTATCTTCACTTTGAGAGAAGATTGTAAGTGTACCTTTCTTTCCTTTCAGTTTTTGGAGGACATGTGAGGGAGCACTGCTTCACAGAATTCAAGTGAGTATCTGGCTTAAATACTTTCTTATGACTCAAAAGTGTCTCTGGAAATTTCAGTAGCTCTGGGTACACCTGAATACCTTCTGAGAAAAGACATAAGAGCTCCCACCTCAGCAGGATATGTTTCATCAGCTTAATGGGTCTTTGGGCCAGTAATCTCACAGAAACCCTGTGCCATTATGTGGCCCAAAACTAGAAATGAATAGTCTCTAGCTGTCTTAGAATGTGGGGTTTATAGTCTCAACAGTGTGTCTGTGCTGAAAATGGATTGAGTGTTTTTGCAGTGCTTTTGGTAAACTCAAAAATCTGTAGTTTCCAGGACACAGTAATCCTTGGTCTGGCTTGAGGACTGAAGAGGTTGTTTCCAAGAACAAGGTTGTTTCCAAGTTACCATGGTTAAACAGAGAGTTTTAGGAAGTGCTGCACTGTAAGTCTCATTATTTATCTTCTCTTTAAGTAGTGCTTGTCATTCCTGGCACACTAAAAAACTGGACCACTGCTGTTCACCGTAGAGAAATACTCAATTGCTCCAGAAATTAGAGTCTTCCCAAAAGGGACAAATTTTTGAAAACCCATCTGCCCAGAGTGCCATCTTCAGTCTTCACCTCTTGTCCCTCTGCAGCCAACACTTTTCTTTCCAGTGAGGTGACCATGATCCCTGATGAGGGACTGTTCTCATGGCTATTGCAGATGCTTTTCTGCCCTACCAATCTGGAGAAAGACTTCTGCTTGCAGCCTTTCCAACGAAGCTGGGAGGCTGAGGTTCATGAAAATAAATACCAAGAGGCAGACAAGAAGTTATCTGCCTGGTAGGAAACAATTGTTTCTGATTGCTAATATCTAATTTGTCTCCTAGAGAAAAGAAAGTTGACAGATGACTTTTTATCTCAGATACAGAGCACACAAATAGCACTGTGTATACTGCTGTTGGTTTAATAGCGAATTCCATTCAGCTCCTGACTTAGGTGAATTACCCGGCTGAGATAAACTTCACTAATGTAATAGCTTCTAAGGACAGTTCACGCTTTCCTTTAGTCTCCTAAACTGCTGCTACTTTCATATGCTGAGCTGCATTGTGAGGGCAATCACTTGATCTGCTGCAGTTAAAGATGTCTCACCATTTCCATTATAAGACTCTTTAAAAAGATGCTGCAGGCTCCAGTCTAGCATCAAAGCCAGAGAAGAAAAGCAAAGGTTTTACCATCTTTTAATAAGACTGCCTTTTACCATCCCTCTAAGAAAGAGTCCAAAATAATACATTTTCTCTTTGGAGCACTTTGCTGCATTTCTATTACACAAAACTGCTCTTAATTTCTTTGCATCTTTGTAGATCTGTGAAAAACAAGAGCCAGCTCCTCTGCTCAGACAAATACATATTAAAATAGTAATAGCTATATTGGGATTTAATGCTTCCATTTATCCTTGACAAACATTTTTTCTCTGGATATCAATAGCTGGCTGAAAAACCGGAGTGCGAGAGGATGCTGAGCTTTTACACCTAGACTCCCTTTTTCTTGCAAGCTTCCCATTCAGGAGGCAAAACCGAAAGAGCTATCCAAAAGCAAAGCTGGCTGGAAGGGTGCCTCACTCTCTGTCAACAGCTTGCCCCTCTTCTGTTGCTGCTGCTGCTAATACCTGTGTCATCTCTGCCACTCAGGTTAAAAACACAAAAAACTTAGGATATTTTCTGAACATAGAGTAACATGAAGTCCAAATAGCCAGTGGCCCAATGGGTAGAGCATTTGGTTGTCTTTTGGCCAAGGTTCCTTTTCTTTGGTTTGGAACAGAAATGCCATCTCCAAACTGGGGAACCTCCCTTATGTGGGTTTTAATGAAATTGCTTAGAGAGGTTTTAACCACTGAAAATCAGTATTTTCCAATGAAAAACTCTTCACTTTGCAACGGACAGTGGTGCTGAGTTGCACTGTTGCTTATGTTTGGTTTTTTTTATTTATTGCCTTTCATAGCAGGTCAGTGGTATGGGTGTAACAACTAAGTGCGTAAGTCTAAAGTTATGGGTCTGAACATCTTTGGCTATGTGCAGTCTCCACAGGTGCCTCATATTTCACCTTGTCGTGGTTTGGCCTCAGCCAGCAACAAAGAACCACACAGCCGCTCAAACAACTTCCACAGTCGTGAAAAAAAAGAAAATGACAGGGCCAAACTCGTGGGTTAAAGAGTGCAATTTAACAGAACAGCAAAAGGAAAAGACGAAAACGCGATTACAGTACCACCGCGAAGCGCACCGGCCGGACCCGCACCACCGCAGCCCACCCCCGAGTGGCGACTCCTCTCCTCGCCCCGGCTAGCTCCTCTTATAGCCCGGGCATGGGTCACGTGGTATGGAATACCTGCCCCCTGCCGGCTCCTGGGGAGATTAACCCCATCCCTGCCAGAACCAGGACATTATCCACCCCTTATTCCATACCATCTGTATCATGCCCAGATCTTACAGTTCCCATAGTCTGTGGGCCATACCTCCAACGTGTCCGTTGAACTCACTTAAAACGTCCATTGCACTCACTTAAAATGTCCATTAAACTCACTTAGTCCATGATTGTAGGCTCCATCTGTGAGAACAGTCTCTCAGGTCACATGAGATGGTGTGTGGTGCTGGACGGGTGTATGCTGATGCAGTCTATGCCCATGGTCCAAGATTGAAGATGTTGATCTCAAGGGGGTTGCTGGATGCCAGCTGCTGAGGCTGGTATACCTGACGCAGTTCATGCCGTTTACTTAGTCTCATCAAAGTCCATCTGTCATTGATCTAGGTGATTCTTCTTTGACAGCACTAATAGCCATCATAATAATGATAACATACAACAGCAAAGTTATTTAACATTATAAAATTCTATTCATTGGCTATTCTCACCCAGAATCAGATCCCCATGAGGCACACATCGGACCTCCCCATCTTCTCGCATCACCCACCAAGTGCATCCGGGTCCTTGTGCAAAAGCAATCCCACGAATGGGTTTGCCTTTGCCTGAGGCAGGACTAACCCAAACTGTCTTCCCTAACATATTCTTCATATGCACTACGGGGACTTTATCCCCTTCTACTGCACGTGGATGTTTTGATTGGGCAGGGCCAGCTCGATTGGCAGATCCCCTAGTGTTAACTAACCAGGTGGCTTTTGCTAAATGTACATCCCAATGTTTGAAAGTCCCACCACCCATGGCTCTCAGTGTAGTCTTTAGCAGTCCATTGTATCTTTCTATCTTCCCCGAGGCTGGTGCGTGATAGGGAATGTGATATACCCACTCAATGCCATGCTCTTTGGCCCAGGTATCTATAAGGCTGTTTCGGAAATGAGTCCCATTATCTGACTCAATTCGTTCTGGGGTGCCATGCCTCCATAAGACTTGCTTTTCAAGGCCCAGGATAGTGTTTCGGGCAGTGGCATGGGGCACAGGGTATGTTTCCAACCACCCAGTGGTTGCTTCCACCATTGTGAGCACGTGGCGCTTGCCTTGGCGGGTCTGTGGGAGTGTGATATAATCAATCTGCCAGGCCTCCCCATATTTATATTTTAGCCATCGTCCTCCATACCAAAGAGGCTTTAACCGCTTGGCTTGCTTAATTGCAGCACACGTTTCACATTCGTGGATAACCTGTGCGATAGTGTCCATGGTCAAGTCCACCCCTCGGTCACGAGCCCATCTGTATGTCGCATCTCTCCCTTGATGGCCTGAAGCATCGGGGGCCCACCGAGCTAGGAA
>NW_009648053.1:253688-266854 GCF_000708025.1 Charadrius vociferus
TGCACATGACAGCAAAATTATAGCCCTGATCCCTCTCCCCGAGATAACGAACAGCATCACGGGGAGTAGATAGAGCATATAAGAATTTGCAAAGCACAGCCACGCAAACAAACGAAGTAACATTGTAACCAGAAACTATCTAACCAATATGGGAAATGGATACAAGAAATTTGTTATTGCAACCCTTCAGGCCCCACGTTGGGCGCCAAAAAGAACTGTCATGGTTTGGCCTCAGCCAGCAACAAAGAACCACGCAGTCGCTCGCACAACTTCCACAGTCGTGAAAAAAAAGAAAATGACAGGGCCAAACTCGTGGGTTAAAAGAGTGCAATTTAACAGAACAGCAAAAGGAAAAGACGAAAACGCGATTACAGTACCACCGCGAAGCGCACGGGCCGGACCCGCACCACCGCAGCCCACCCCCGAGTGGCGACTCCTCTCCTCGCCCCGGCTAGCTCCTCTTATAGCCCGGGCATGGGTCACGTGGTATGGAATACCTGCCCCCTGCCGGCTCCTGGGGAGATTAACCCCATCCCTGCCGGAACCAGGACACACCTCCAATGTCTCATAAGTTTCTGATATTTCTGCTCCTCTCAAAATGCATCCATCTTGTTAGTCAAAGTTTAGCTCATTGCTAGGTCTACAGGAGATCAACCCCAAGCAACCTTGCATTCTTGAATGGAACTTACTATGCAGTACCAGATCAGGTAACCCTCAGAAAGCAGAAACAGCAAATGATTTTTCAAAGTGGCAATAAATAATGTTTGCTAGTGACTAGCTAATGCGAAATACATACATCATCCAGGAAACTGAAGCCTGGGTCTCCCACCCCACGTGTCACCAGACTCTGGTTTCAAACGTGGACAGAAGATGACTGAATCTCAAAGAAATTCTACAGTTACAGTAGTAAAGGCTAAACCCCTTCATTGTTTTCTACCCAGCCTGATGGCCGTGATGACCTACCTGTGTTTGAATTCCCTCAGCCAAAGGAGGAAACAGAACTATTCCTGTGCAAATGTGCCAGACCTCTCACACTGCCACCTCCATCACTAATTCCTACCCTCTCACTGTCAGAATGTCCGGACCTGGCAGATGAGGCAGACTGCATGGTTTTGAAACCCTCACCTGCACGGGTCAGTACAGAAAGCCAACTGCAGACTTTGGAAATCCAGGACAAGGGCTAGACAGCAAAAAGGACAGCCACTGCAATGCATTGCTGCACCATTCATTGGCCTGTCTGGATGTAGCCCCTCCTACCCAGAGATTAAGTCCCTTGCTTTGCTACTGTGGGACACACAGCAAATGACTGTAATTGTGATTACCACAGTTGCCTAGCACTTCCTTGCTCAGAAATATTTTTTACTTCCCAAGCACAGATGTTTGAGATTAGTCTCTCCTGCTGCTTTTCCTAGCTTGTTCTGTGTTTCAGAAAAGGACATATCTCACCAGTAGTCCCTGCGAGTCTTAGAGTAGGAGCTGCAGTGTGAGATTGCAGTCTTCCTGGAGGGAAGCAAGGGAGAAGAAGACTGAAGTTTATACAAGTAGCTGTTACTACATTAAGATAAGGTGATAAGAAATTGAACTTTGTATGGCCCAATAATTTCATCCATTCTTCTCTATTTCACAATCAGGAGATCAGACTTCAAATGACATTTTCCACTGCATCTTTCTCTCATTTTTTCCCCTCTCAGCTACAAAATACTAAACATATAAACCTTAGATAAAGTTATTTTCTTCTTCTGTTTCCATTATTAACTGTTTATTATAGGGCTAACTCTTAAAAAAGTATGATATGAGCAGCGAGAAGTTGGCAATTTAGTCTCCTTCACTGTCCTGGGGATATGTGGGCACCTTGGGAGGTGGGCAAGTAGTAGTACAGAGGTGTGTACTCTAAGACCAAAGGACAGAATGACCTCTGGCTTTCAGTGAGACCTTCATTGCATATTTGGCCCACGTCCTGCCCAGAACTACAAACAATGGTGATTTCATTGTCCTGAGCGTAGTCCCTAAGTCATTCCTAGAAGAGATGAAAGATCCACTAACAAGAGAAACAACTGTGGCACTGGGTTTAGCAGAACAGTTTGATTTTGTACTGAAAGGTATTTTGAGTGACCGAAGAGTCGCTTATGGCTGAAAGCTGTCTTTTATTGTCTCCCAAGCTGGACAGTTCAGGTGTATTGTCCTCTAAGATGCATAATGAACAGGACCTGATTTTCTCCTAAAGGGACACATTCCATCCATGTTTCAGCTCCAAAGGCCTTAACAAGCATAGTCAGGGTGCAGCTGTAGTACTAGAAAGGGTTGTTTTACAGCATAGTCAATGAACTCAAACTCAGGCAGAAATATAGGTTGTTTAACAGCGTGTATAAACCCTATGAGCCATGATGTGATCTCAACTATGATGTGAAATGTGTTCCCCTGATTCGTGTCAATATGGACTAATGCTAGGGCCGCATGGTGAAATGTGACTTTCTGTCTTATATACCCTTGTATAACCACAGGCCTAAGAGAAATGGAGTGGTTAATGTATATAGTTTAAGCTTTTTGTAAAACACATACTTATGTGTTAGTTTGGATGGGTTTTGCTGTTAACCGTATGGTCTCAAGCCATAAAAATTTGGAGTCACCCTAAGGGTGAGCCGAGGAAGGCCATGCGCATACGTGGAATCTGGGGTAATCCTGAAAGCAGCCAGGAAGACCACCAGATGGGAGCCAAGAAGACCCCGAGGGCATGCGCAGAAAGAGATAAGCCTACTCCTGGAATTTATTCTCATAGACCCACCTTTTAAAGAATGTGTATTAGCAGAAAGGATATAAACCAGAAACAGGAACTGTACGGTGTGCGTCTTGGTAGAGCAGAGGCTCCCGGCACACCCAGCGCTGTTTGCTTGCATTTATTCATTTAATAAATTGTAAACTTAAATTGCAACCCGATTTGGGACTAAGTCATTTATCACATATGAGAAGATATAATCTGAACCAAATCTTAACCCAGATCTCCCAAGGATGGTTTAGCAGTCCTGCTGTCTCTATCTATCCCCACAGCAGAGGAAAAACTGCCCAAGAGTTGCTAATTTTCCACTGTAAACTGTCTGAAAATATAGGCACCATGTAAGTATGGCATTGGTGGCTCTCTATTACTAAGAAAATAACTAGAATACTGTATAATTAACTGTTCAAAGTTCAGCTTTGTGAACATGTCAGCAATAAAGTGAGCAGTGGAAGATCTGCCACTTCTGGGAGGCAAAGTTGGAGTTGGCGGTGTACACGCTAAAGAACATTGATTGCATTTATCACAACCATTTTGTTGGATGATTCAAGGTAATCGTACTAGTAAATTGCAAGATTTCCAAGCCCATCTAGCCCTTATCCCATACATAAACAGGCCATCTTACGACTGCCCTGGATGTGCAGCAGCATAAAGATCTTAAAACAATATTATGCGTGCATATTATGCTTTCCACACACCCTAGCATAACTCAGAACTCTGTAAAATATTGATAAATAGGCATTACTCGTAACAACTTCAAGCAAAACTCACTGAACAATAAGCCTATTGGTGTTCTTCATACAACCCCATGCTTGTTGCTGTTACATATGTTTAAATAGAAAAGTAGAGGTGTTAGGTGAAACTTTATACCATAGCTTTAAAGCTTAACTGACACATGCAGTGTCAGTTAACTTACACAGTGTGTAAGCCAGACACTTTAAAGCTTGAGGAGAATGGGACCATCTCTCTTCTTTCAAATACTTAATCTCCTTTCAGTTGTTAATCTCTTTCAAGGTCTCCACCACCAGCTGTGTCACAGCCCTAGGAAGTAGGTTTCCTCATCTGCAAGTGAAAAGTGATCTGCTTCCTCATGTCGCATAATAGAAGTGTTAAAATCCATGTCAAAAATGCCTTTTCCCTGGATTTCTAGAAAGGGCTGAGTCAAAAAGAAGATGTTTATTAATTTTTGCCATTTACTATGGTGTTCTCCCCACTGCCTTCACGAACTGCCTGTGTTGTGTCAAGGGCTATCTAGACACAAAGACATTTTCCATTTAAGAGGAAAGAAGTACCTAAAAACCTGTTGGAAGTCTTTATGACTCTGAACTCTGCTCTTACTCAACTTCAGCCCCAACCATGCTTGAGGGTTTGGCACAGGAGACTGAGAGAGCTGCTTTGAAGGCTGATATTAAAGTTTAGAGAGTTGCAAGACCTACTCCCTTTGGTGGATTACCCATAGAATGGACAAACACCTAACAGTGAACAACATTGCCCCAGGTTCCTATCTCCATTGTTTCCCCAGGACTTGTGTGGAGCTCGTAAACTCGTAAACTCGTTCTGTCACATTTCACCTCCTCCTGAGTTGGCTGCCAGTGGAATAAGCTATAAAATATAATAGCTGTTTTGCTCAGTAAGCTATTTTTCAAAGCATTTAAAGAATTTATAAAATCCAGCCCCTATTTTACTATGCTAAAATACGAAGACTAAGGAGCTATCCAAATCGGGAAATTCCTTTTCATTCCTTTGTTGTTGTGCAATCTATTTGTGCCCCAAAGTGATTTCCAGATATTTTTTTTTACTGATTAGAGAATCAAGAAATAATTCTTTTTGTGCTTTCTAGAATCATAGGTAAAATTAAATATTGAACTGCAGGGACCATTTTTCAGGAAAAAGCAAACATAGCCGTTCAGTGCTCTAAACAGCATAACTGTCCACCAATGATAGTATTAATTTAGCGCAGAGCTTTGCACTCTGTGCCATGTTAAACACTGCTGGTTTCAATTTATTCCCTACCTCAGGGTAAGTTCCAAACCCAAGTTACTATCACTTAATAAAACAATGCAATTTTATAAGACATATTTTGTGCTATCACAGAAAATATTTGGTGAGTATTATGTAAGCAGAATAAATATTTGAAATCATGAAACAAATTGCCTACTGGATTTGCTGAAATAACTACAAATACTTTTAGAAATCAGAATATTAAATAAAACTTGAGAGAGAAATTAATGTTTTATAAAGAACACCTGCTTCTTGATGTATGTTAAATAACACCAGAGAACTGGGTACGGCGCATAGGATACATATTCCACCTATTGTAGGATACGTACTCTAAGTTTATTAAGATGATAGTGAGAGATTTTCCTGGCTATTGTTTCTTCTTTGCCTTTATAAGTAAATTTCTTCTTTGGCAAGGTAACTGGCCTCATGAATAAGGAAGAAAGTAGTAGAGATCATCTACTTAGACTTCTGTATGGCTTTTGATACTGCCCCAGATGACACTTGCATAAGCAAGCTAAGGAAATACGTTCTACATGTAAATACTGTCAGGCAGGTGCAGAAGTCATTGAAAAGTAATTTTGAGATTGAGTACCAGTCTTTCTCTCTCAAGCTGGACAGACATTAGAAGGCTCTACCCGGGGCTTTATATATTAATTATTTTCATTGTTGATGGGACATAGAGAGCATTAAGTTTTGAGAAGACATTAAACTGAGGGGAGTATGTGTTCAGAGTTTTTAAAGACTGTGAGGGATTCTTCCAAAATCTTTTCAGTAATACTAAAGAGTCAGATAGAGAAGGCTGGTACACAAAACCAGGGAAGAGATGACATTTCAACAGAAATTTATCCAAAATGTGAACTACCTGTAAAACAAGTGTGTTGAAGATATTACAGAAAAAAAGAAAAAAATAATCTGAGAGAGAGTAAAAGAGTGTCTTCATAAGACACAGAATGTAACTTTGCTTTCCTCAGTGCTGGGGGACCACTAGGTGTCCCATTTAAAGCACCCCTCTTACAGAAGCATTATACAACCTGTGAGCATTTCTAACCAGGGACCCATACTTTTACTCCACCGCCACTTTTTACTAGCATTTTGTAAGGTGAGAATCAAGCCCTTGGGAAGATCCCCAGCACGTGCAGGTTTGTTTCAAACAAGCAGATGGGCTTGCATAACATCCTGTTATGCAGAGTTACAAGAATTCTGAAACTGCTTAATATGAGAGTATTGTGGTTTGTGCTGAACTGGCCACTGGGCTGAAACAACAGATGCTTTCCCCTACCTGTCTCAGCAGAGAAGTGGGAGAGAGAGAAGGAGACTTATGAGTTTAGAAGCAACTAAACTACTTTGACTAAATAATAATAAAACAAACACGAAATAATGAAATATATACAAAACGGTATCAAGGTCCCAGGATGACAATCGCATCACTGGCTGGCACTAGGGAAGTCCCAGATTGGACTCAGTGACAGATGGGAACTGGATTCCAGATCTGGATTCAGGAATGCAGGGATCAGGATCAAAGACAAATGAACAGACAAAGTCCTCCTTGGACACCGGCCATTGAAGAAAGAGAGCTGACCCTTTGATCGCTCATCTTTTATACTGAGCATGAGGCAGATGGGATGGAATACCCTGTTGGTCAGTTTTGGGTCACCTGTCCTGTCTGCTCCTCCCCACAGGTGGGACCCCTCTATGTTTTTCCACTTCCGACCTTACAATGGGGCAAATAACAAAGTTAGTTGGCCTTGGTTGTTATAACAATAAGTATAAGCAAGAGTCTCTCTGCATACCATTCCTGGGTATCAACTATAAACATAGGTCTTATCACTCTGAGGGCGAACAGCGTCTGCACAATATGCTGTTAATTTCAGTAGTTAGAAGAGGCTTAGCTGCAAAGTGAAATTTACTGAACAGAAAATTGGTTCTGTTTTACGTCAAACCAGGACACCGGTGTCTGGGCAGTGCTGGGTTCAGTGACTGGGTGTGGAGATCAGTAGCTAAATTTACTGGTAAGAAGTGCAAAATAACATGATTGCAAGCACAGACTTACTTTCCTCATGCAGTTACTGAAATGGATCTGATATTCTTATATTTTCTGAATGTTAATAGCACCCAGATCTCAAATTCTTCCTTCAGCCTATCTGAATTCCCGCATAGAATGCAAGGTGTTTATATTCTCTGTAGTGACAAGAATAGAGTATGTGAATGATAAATGTTGAAGCATTTTGTGCTGCTCCTGATAAGTCCTAACATTGGACTGCTATCATTTGCACATTAATTGAGAAAAGTTGTAAGGTTTTCTGTACTATTTTGGTGATACGATTGTGTAACGATTCTGTTTGTTCAAGAGCTTTATTTCTAAATTACTTCAGGTTTTGTTGTAAAGGGTGAGAGTCACATTTCACACACTACAACTGAAATGCTGTCTTCACTTGCTAAAGGTTATATAATAGAAAGGCATATGACTTATTTTCACAGTGCAGGACTGGTTTGTACTGGTGCTATGAACAGTGAAGAATGTGCTCCAGAAAGTCTCCTCTCACAGAAGTAGAGTGTAGCAAAGCAATCTGCATTTTCGAACTATTCTTTCTGGCCTGTAGGAATCAAGGAAGGTATAGATTAGAGCAACCCACGGGGTTCGACAGGGAAAATCTTCACCAGCCCAGAAATCCTTAAGGATTATCTCATTGGACAGCTTGAGGCATACCTCTTCCTTTTCAAGGGGGAAGAGGGAGAGGGAAAAGATCTTCCTCATGCTCAAGTGATTGACAGAACAGATCTACAGGAGAAAAGCTGTCTACAGGACAGATGCTGTCTTTACTCCTCTTGTGTCCTACTTAATTCTCTCATCTTGCCTTAAGTGTTAACACATCCCTTTCCCAGTCACAGGTATTTTTGTAACCCTCCCTGCCCATGTCAGGGTCCCCCCTCCAACTCCTATGTCTGCCCTGTCTGATTTAATCACTTCTCTGCTCTTATCAAAATATTTCGCTTCCTTCTCCCGTATATTCACAGGCTCCAAGTCAGAAAGTCAACTCTCTAACATCAGCTCCATGGCCTATCTTATTGTAAACACTTTTCCACTATGTTACTTCTGTCACGGTCCACTCCTCAGTGGACACGTGATGGTTCGTTTCAACTGTGATCCTGAAGTGCAAAAAGAAATGGCATCAAGCCCAGGGAGTTATGCTTTCAACACACAATTACTTTATTAGTTCTGCCCGTAAAGCAGCAGATGATAGAAAGGAACAATAATAGGAAAGAGAGGTAAAAAGCAGGGGGAAAGAGGATAATAGCTACCACCATGGGTCCACAGGCGTCCCTATGGTCCCGAATCCAGAAGGCGCTCCGCTGCTTCTTCTTCAATCATCGTGATCTCTCTGTGGGGAAGATCTTCAAAATTCAGTTACTAAGGAACCATCTTTTATGCTAGGTATCACGCCTTGCTCCTCCTTGAACACACCTCCACTCCACCTCTGTCCCATGGAAATGTGCCAATCTCTGCCTGTCTGGAGTAAGGCTTCCATGCATGCCCAGAGAGGAGTGTCTGAGGCGTGGTCAGCTTTGGAGGAAGGTACCTTCTTACCAGGAGGTGTGTTTTTATATTATAATGACATTATAATGAAGAAAGTTTGACTTTTTTTTTCGTCAAATGAAATAAGGGGTTTCTTTTCACTTTGTATTTATCCATAGACAATATGGAATTTATGTACAAAAACTGAAATATCAAAATAATTACTTTGATTACCAAACTATTTTAATTTGCACTGGAGCAATGACTCCTGGGAGTTACAGTTGAAGGGCACTCTTACTCTGTGTGACTGAACAATAACATTTATTATCCTTCTTCCCTGCCACAGCAAACCTTTATGGAAGGGCCAACTTTTCTAAACACTGTGCTGTTCACCCATTAGCTCTAACAGCTGTAGTCTCCTTAGGACGTACCTCAGAAAACAACCAGAACAAGACACGGGGAAGAACATGGTATTTCACATCTCTGACATGTATGACTGCATCTCTTCCTACTGTGGAAACCAAAAGATGGTTAGGACTTCAGTTAGTTAAGCAGAAAGAGTTTGATTATTTAAGAATATAACATAGTTTGGAATAAATATTCCTCTAAAGCATCACATCTCTCTCCACCCAGTCTGTCCATTCACACAACAAATTTCTGAGAGTACATTCAGCAGCAAAAAATTGTGGGTTTAATTTTAATATGCACAGGAGATCAATTATTTTATTTCATATGCAAATATGACATCAATGACCCTGATTGAGAATGTTTGCTATTTCTGGGGTTGGCATATGGTTGTCCCTAACAGCAGGCATAACAAGTGCAAGAAATCGGCTCCTAATGCCATGTAATGAACTCTGATTTGTCTTAATTTGGGCAGTACTTAGCAATTTTATGTTATTTTTTTTAAATCAATATATGTATTTAGCCTCAAGTTTCAGTTTTTAGCTTCATATTTGGGTTTTTAGCAATGCTAAGAACACAGTCTGGCATATACATTCAGCCTTTGTTGAAAAACCATGTATCATTAATAAAAATACAGAAGTGCAAGAAAGACAGACCTCAAAGATACTTTCTTGCATGTGCTGATTAACACACACAATACTTTTCTAAATTTCCTACTTCTGCTTTTTGGAGAATACTTCATTACTTATAATAAAAAGCTATTTCTTTTTATGCAGCATCGCTTTGAAAGACATCTAGGATAAGGACTATAATTTTGTCCCCAGTGCAACCTCTGACCTGTAAAAGCCTTAAACAATACACCTAATGAATCAACAGGAAGACTCTCACTAGCTCTACTAGAATTAAAAAGAAGCATAGATCCCAATTTTGCAAGCAGCTACCTACAAGGAGACACCTGGAGTCCATGTGAAACTCTTGCACAAAGTTTTCAGCAGTATCTGTATGAAAGGCGTCTCGCTACATTGGAAAGATCTTGGACTGCCATGAGCAAAATGTATGAACTTGCTCCTACCTTCACTGGCGATGTAGGACACCCTAAGTGGGCTCCCAGCACTCCAGTATCTCATTCATATATTCAATTGCTTTTAGATAGGGGCACTGGCAGATATTGCAGTATCAGATAGATACTAGATAGTGTCAGACTTCAAGCTACCTGGAGCAAGATTACTATTGTTTCAAGTTTGTATGGCCTCTTGTACACAAGAGGGGGTTTAGTACAAAACCGGTGCTCCTTCTAGACAAATCATTTATGATGTTAATGGCATGACTGCAGAATACCTGCTTCTTGGGCGACTTCCGAGAAGAATGGGACAGAATAAACTAGTAACTTTTACTGTTTTCTATACTTGATTTCATTTTATTTACTACTGAATTTATGTACTGGATGCTGCTGTATTCTCTCTATACAAGTACAACACCTATAAACATGCTTAATTTAGCAGTCAATGGGACTTTTTACATGCTTAAAATTAAGCATGAGTTTATGCACAATGCCAAGCAGGGATAAAATTACATGCTTCAGTGTTTTCCTGGATTGATGCATTAGCCAGAGATCTAGTGCTTAGGAGTAAGCGTTTCCTGATTAAAATCTAATTGTAAAAATTATAAACACGTCATGTAATAAAATCAGAAAAAGATGTTGGACTTACAATAAGAACTAAAATGCAGCTGTAAATTAAAAAAGAGTCTTGCATCACCATGAAAACCTAACCGATTAAAAAGGGTCATTTGGAATTCTAATTGTTTGGTCTACCCTCGTCTGCTGCTCCATAGAATCATCTTTCCCAGGATTCCCATGAAGATAACTCATCACTAGCATGGGAAATCTCTAACATGATATGAAGCAGGTTGATAATTAGGTCAGTTACTGAAGTAGTTGAGTACGGACTTAGGAGCCTGATTCAAGGCTGTTCTTTAAAAATACGACAGGAAGATATAAATAGTTATAAAGATGGTTATCTAAACATTGAAATGTGAGTACAAATTATACTTTCTCATCACTGTAAAGTAACACTTTACTGCAAGATGATATAGGCCCGTCTATCAAATCTTTGTCCAAATAATAGGAGAGAACTGATTAGAAAGGCCTTATAAAGCTGTTAGTCATTTAATAGCTGGTTTATTCCAACTAATCATGGATTAAGTAAGTGGGTTTCTTAGACAAATATTTGAGGACACATTCTCATAAAGCTGAACCACTCTTCTATGCTTTTCTTGTTTGCTAAAATGAAGGACAAGGATGTACTTTTGGCAGTTGTTCATCTCTCTGGCCTATAAGTTCAATGTACAATTAACTAATGGTGACAGATTTGCTTCCCCTGAATATTCTCATGGCCTGTTTCTGCCTACTGCTATTTCTTTCACCCTGCTGATGCAGTTTCAAATGGCCACCAGGTGCCTTTGGTCAGAGCCGGTTTAGATGCTGTATGACGTATATGGGGAAGGGAGAAGTGTTTTGCTGTAGGACTTACCAGGAACCTTTACTGAGACACAACTGAGTGATAGAACAGTTGCCTTCCAAGATAGATTTAAATGACCAAATACTCATACTTTTGGGTGATGACACTCCAACTTTTCCTGCAGGTCAATTCCAAAACTCTATTCCTCCCACTTTGCAATTCCCTCTTTACCTTTTCATCTGTGTTAAATAAGAACAGATGGGGAAAGACATATCCTTAGATTCTCACATTGTCACTTTGAGCATGCACAACTGTCCTCTGAACCCTGAAGACTCCTAAATTATTGCTGTGAACTTGCATGCATTTTTTTCCTGAAGTATATAATAATACCACAGCTTCTCTTTTGCATTAACAGCTCATACTGATTATGTGCATTGTCTTTCTGCAGCCACAGTGCATAAGCTGCTAATTCTGTGCACATACAGCTTTTCCTCTTTGCGAATTTATCTAAGAACTGGCTGCATACATACTTTCTCATGCCTGTGAAGGTTCCAAAGCAAAGGGTCCTCAACAGCAGCCCCTTTCAAAACTCAAGTTTTTTTGATTCTCTTTTTCTTGGTGTTCTTCTGTATATTGTAGTTAAGTTTCTTCTTTTGTTTCTTCATTCTTCTTCTGTTGTCACTAGATGAAGGGTGAGTCTTGGATGGTCATTGGCACCACAGAAGAGTGACTTATCTTGGGTAGTACAATACTTTCCATCCTCTCTTCTATAGCTGGTTGCACAGCGTAGGTAAAATGTCTTTGCTTCACTTGTCTTGCACAGCTCCAGCCTGAAAATTTGGGTAGTCCAGTCCCAAAGAGACTCCACTTAACAACTGTGCATGCCTGGGATATCACTCATACCATTTAAAGACAAAAAGGCTCCTTATGATTAATCTTACTTCAAGGCAGAATGTCACATGTACATCACTCTTGCAACAAGCTGTATTTTTGTGCTGGTATCAACTCTGCCTTCCACTTGGGAGTGGAACACTTCCAGGGTTTACTTTATTCTTGCTGTTGAAAAGCAATCATACTGGCACTTTATGTAATTCACTATGGGCAAAATCTGCTAATGGTAATACGAAGAATCTGATTCTTAAGTACAGGTAGTATCATTACAAATAATCTAGAGAAAATGTTTGGGCTTGCACCAAGCATTTTCTGTATCCTCTAGACATAACTTTCCCCAAAAACCTGCCAGAAAAAAAAGCTGCCCATAAGTTCCTGAACAAACCAGTAATGAACCTGAACATGACCTCACCATTTTCCCAGGAATGACAATTTCACTAAGGTATCTGAGGCACAACCACAGAATCACAGAATCACAGAATGGTTAGGGTTGGAAGGGACCTCTGGAGATCATCTAGTCCAACCCCCCCACCAGAGCAGGGTCACCTACAACAGGCTGCACAGGACAGCGTCCAGGCGGGTTTTGAATGTCTCCAGAGTGGGAGACTCCACAACCTCTCTGGGCAGCCTGTTCCAGTGCTCTACTACCCTCAAAGAAGTTTCTCCTCATGTTAAGATGGAACTTCCTATTTTCAAGCTTGTGCCCATTACCCCTTGTCCTATCACTGGGCACCACTGAAAAAAGACTGCTCCCACCCCCCTGGCATCCTTCCTTTAAGTATTTGTAAGTATTAATAAGATCCCCCCTCAATCTTCTTTTCTCTAGACTAAAGAGACCCAAGTCCCTAAGCCTTTCCTCATATGAGAGATGTTCCAATCCCCTAATCATCTTTGTAACCCGTTGCTGGACTCTCTCCAGCAGTTCCCTGTCTTTCTTGAACTGGGGAACCCAGGACTGGGTGCAGTACTCTGGATGCGGCCTCACCAGGGCAGAGTAGAGGGGGAGGATGACCTCCTTCGACCTGCTGGCCACACTTCTTGATGTACCCCAGGATGCCACTGGCCTTCTTGGCCACCACGGCATATTGCTGGCTTATGGTCATCCTGTTGTCCACCAGGACTCCCA
>NW_009648053.1:269374-270026 GCF_000708025.1 Charadrius vociferus
TGTTTCAATGGGATCCTCAGAAATCAGATCCACTATTAATTATCGAGTGGGTTTTCCTGCCAAACCAACCTACAAAAACTATCTTAACACAGCATGAGATGTTTTCTTTCCTGATCATTAAAGCTAGACAGCGTCTGTTGACATTGTCAGGGGTCGATTTTGTATCCATTTGCTTGCCTGTGACAAACGTGCATTTACAGTGGCTTTATCAGCAATCAGATGCCTTTTGCATAGCGCTGGCGGGTTACACAGGTCAACTTACATCTCACCCACCTCCACATAGACTATTTAATAGCAATTTCTCTCTGTTACCCAAACCAAAAAGGAGTGATTTGCCACTACAAGCCCTCACTGTATTTACCAATGGATCTGGAAACTCACATAGATCAGTCATATTGTGGTGGAATGACCAACAGGGGCGATGGGACTCAGACTCATGTCCGGACTGTCAAAAACATTCTTTTCTGTTGATAGCGGGAGGAGTTAACTCCAGAGGGCTGCAGAGCCTGCAGCTATGGCAGACAGATGTCATGCATTATTCGGAGTTTGGTAAATTGAAATATGTACATTCCTCTATTGATACTTTTTCTGGTGCTTTGTTTGCTTCTTGCCACACAGGAGAGAAAGCGCGTGACGTCCGCAAGCATTTCAT
>NW_009648053.1:271217-277537 GCF_000708025.1 Charadrius vociferus
GGCTCAGTAAAGATGGATTTTTGTGTAAAATTCAACTACACAGGTAAAAATCAGTCTAAGGCATGGGATGTCTCCCCTGTCCATCCTGTGTTTAGAAACACCACTGCATGGTGTAATTATACGTCAACAAACCTATCTAAATCTGGTCAAGTTCCCCTATCCTTACCACCGGGGATATTCCTTATTTGAGAGGACCGAGCATGGCCCGCAATTCCCTCTCATATTAAAGGAGGTCCATGTAGGCTTGGGCACCTTTCTGTCTTAACTCCTAACACCTCTGCGATTTTACAACATTGTCTTTCTCATAGAGCAAAGCGTGGTATTCATGCATATACCCCTGATTGTGATGATAACCTGGATTTTTGGACTTTTAGTAAACGCTTCTCTGCCTCTCTCTTGTTACCTGGCACGGCCGCTGGAAAGGCCTTAGCAACTCTGGATAAACTTGGCTGTTGGCTTGCTAAACAGACTAATGCTAGTAGTAATGCATTATCTAACCTTTTGTTAGATGTTGACAGTGTTTGACATGCTACACTGCAAAATAGAGCTGCTATAGATTTTTTGTTATTAGCGCAAGGCCATGGATATGAGGACTTTGAGGGCATGTGTTGTATGAATCTTTCTGACCACTCAGAATCAATTCATGCCAGTATTCAACAGCTTAAGGTGGGAGTTTTTAAGCTCCGGCAGGATGATAGTTGGGATTGGCTAGACAAACTTTTTGGAGGATGGGGTTTGTCAGGATGGTTAAGAAGCTTTGTCAAAGGGGTTGTATATGCTTTGGTTGTCTTTATTCTTTTGTTATTCCTTTTACCTTGCTTGTGACAATGCCTACAGAAGTTAATTGCGAGATCTATTAAGAAGATTCTTGTTGTGCAAAAGGAAGGGGGAGATGAAGGCCAGAGCTCAGCAAGTGTTACACGACTGATAAAAGAGGACGTGCTGGAACTCGTTGGCCACAAGCCCTGGGAGGAACCAGATAACAATGTTGTCTAGAAGGAACAGAGAATGCTTGCTCTGTTGAGAAATACAGGCAGTAAATTGTGTTGAAAAAAGGATGTGCTAAGGACCTTGTGGTTTGGGCAAGGAAGGTGTGTTATTATTAACCAATGAGTAAATGTCTAGTGTTTAAAATTAGCCAGTCAGTAGAATACACGCTGCCTTTACTATGGATATAAGGAACCTAAGAAATCCTAATAAATCGACATCTTGCTTGCATCAAGCCATGTCCCGTCTCTTAATCGTGGCATTCTTCCACTTGAGCCTTTTCAGAAGGTCCCTGCCCAGCCATGCAGGTCTCCTTCTTCCCTTGCCTAATTTCTTTCTCTTTGGGATGCACTGATCCTGAGCTTGGAGGAAGTGACCCTTAAATAGCAGCCAGCTCTCTTGAGCCCCCTTACCCTCTAGAGCCCTCTCCGATGGGATTTGTCCAAGCAATTCCTTGAAACGATCAAAGTTAGCTCTTCTGAAGTTTAGGGTTTCAACTCTACTTGTCATTTTGTCTATACTGCACTTAATCCTGAGCTCTATCTTCTCATGATCGCTGCAGCCCAGTCTGCCCCCAACCTTTACATCCTCCACCAGTCCCTCTTTGTTTCTTAGTACTAGGTCCAGTAGTGCACCTCTCCTTGTGGGCTCCTCCACCACCTGAGTCAAAAAGTTATCATCAATGCACTGGACTGTATATGCCCGGCTGTGTGGCCTTCCCAGCAGATATCAGGGTAGTTGAAGTCCCCCATGAAAATCAAGGCCTGTGATTGTGAGGCGATTCTCACCTGTCTGTAGAAGGCCTCATCAACTACCCCATCCTGATCAGGTGGCCTGTAGTAGACACCCACAGCTGTGTCTCTCATGTTACCCTGCCCCTTAGTCCTTACTCACAGGCTCTCAACTTGCTCTTCATCTGCCTCCAGGGAGAGCTCGATACATTCCAGCTGCTCTCTCACATAAAGAGCAACTCCACTGCCTCGCCTCACCGGCCTATCCTTCCTAAAGAGAACATAGCCCTCCATGACAGTGTTCCAGTCATGGAGGGCATATAAAATGCTGACAAATAGCTGACAATTATAAAAACAAGGGATGGGGGAAGTATTGGCTAGATAGTTTTATTTCAAATTAAAAGTGCCTTCAAGGCAGGGGCAAACTTAAGCTAAAGGGAAAAAATTACTTCTCATTGAAAAACTACAGAAGATTTTGTCAGATAAATTATTCAACCACGTCATCTCATTCCATGCTTAATTTTTCCCCATTCCATGGTGTGACCTTGGATATCCCAAGTTAGCTCTCAACATGCTTCAGCATATTCCTCACCAAGGAGATAGGCACAATAATAATTTTCCTAGCAGTACAGCTAGCAGGACAGAAGTATTAGCAGCTTGATTTGAAAACCCTTTGAGTCCAAGTGGGTTTACTCCTTGACTTCATTCTGCTTTGGATAAGCCCTTAAGGCAGATATAACAGTGAGATAATTCAGCAATTTTAACTTGTTCCCAGGACACCTGGTTCTTTTGCTGCTATGGCACTGGCATTCAGATATTTGTATTGCTATTTCCATTGATCATAGACATGATGGGGAAAAGGACCTTTCTTATTCACAACGCACAGCTACACCTCACCTCACCTCCTCACCTTTTTACGTTGGTGAAAAAAAAACAAAAAACCCACAACCAAAGCACAATGGACTTATTGCAGAATAAGGACTTATTCCAGAATAACAAATAATACAAATTACCACACAGAAATGATAAAATCTGGCAGGAAGTCTGCTAAATATTTTGATGATATTAAACATGTATTGTGCAAACTGTAGATCTCTTGATAACATTTCACTTAGCTTATACTAAGAGATATGCTGCCCAGGTTACTACATTTAAAACTAGTAACGAAGAATGTGTATTTCACTTCGTAAGGTAGGAATAAAGTAGTTTTAATTTCAATGTCCCATATGTTCTTATGAAAGAATGAGATAAGCAAAGAGGTGATAATGGGGTAAAAGGCAGGATAGACCTATAATAGTGAAACAGTGCATAGGTGGAATACACCAACAGTGTCCCATCCCTTTTAAAATATTTTCAGCCTTTTCTTGTACCCTAGAGGATGCTATTTACAGCTCCAAAGCCATAAAGATGTGACCTTACTGCATGTATGCATGCAACAACATTATTAGCTTAATAGGAAGAAGGTGGCCAAATACACGAGATAAATTTGCACCTAAAGTTCTACTTACCTTTTTTTCACCCCACCATGCTTCTGTGTACTGCAGTACAGAATTCAAGTCTGCTGGATAAATGCATACCATCCTCAATGACATACAGGCACATAACTTCAACTTTGGTGCTGTGGATGGAATGACTATAAATCAAATATTTATATCCCTTTTTAGCAATGGATATCTGGACGGATATAGGAAAAACAGATATATTTTACCAAAAAAAATCTCAGGCAGAAAATTTACTACAGTTCATCCTTTAGTACCAGTGTCATAGCTATGCTTTATAAGATGGGACACCAAGATACCTTCAACTTCTAACTTAAAGAAAAGGATTTATGACTAAAACAAGAACAGGTACACCAGAGGCTAAAGTCACATCTAAGTGATAGGAAGTAAGGAATAGATGGAAATGGCATTAGGATATGTATCAAGGTCAAGCCACTGATATTATAGTGACAAACAAGCTCACCAGTGCAATTTGTAACTGTCAGTACAGGCATTACTGTGCCTAAGCTCAGGGAGGAGATGGAACATGCCGGACTCAAAAAATGCACTATTAAGATACTGTTTACTTTCTCTGAAACAGATGTAGTGGCTGTGATGGCCCAGATGGCAAAAAGCAATAGCAATACAGCTACAGGGTTTTTGTTGCAGACCTTTACTTTACCTACCAAATTGCTATCTTATCATGAAGTAGGTCTTTGTTCAGTCCTTTACCAAGGCATTGAGCTACACTTTTACAGAGCTTTCATTTGTGCTCAGGATTCCAGTAACACAGTTACCTAGTCCATAATTCAGAAAGGGCTCATTAGCAAAGCTGGCTAGCACCTGGCTGAAAATACAAAATAGAGAGATCTTCCATGCTGAGCTTCTTTAAATCACCCTGAAGGTCTTTTCAACCTTAAAACCTTTGAAAAAGATGAAGCTTTGTGTCCCCTCATCATCCACAAGAATTCACAAGGGGTCACTTGACCTGGAAAAGATCCATGCTAAGATAAATCCTGGTGCTTATTCTAAACAGTAATGAAGCCTGTGCCATGAGGACCATTAAAACACAAATATTATTGCTGTTCAGAGATGTAGAGAATTACCACACTGGAGACGTGGCTGTTTGAACTCTCTTGTTGGGCAGCAAGACTTAGTGCCTTCTCCTTCTACGTTCGGAAGGGTCTACTTACAAACTTTTCGTACTGCTCAGACCCAGTGTTGTTCTTCCTTTTTGCTTCTTAAGTCTAGCTGGGCTTTAATAAACACAGCAACTGAGGTTGAAGGGAGCCTAAGACATTTCCATGAGTGAACTGAGTGTTTTTTCAAAGGCCTCCCTATAAAGGCAATGAAAATTGACTGCTAAATACTGTTTTCATAAAACCATTCTTAAAGCTTTCATACCTCTTTCAGACAGCTCCCATTCATTTGTCATGAAAGCCACTCCACTGGTTTTCAAGTAAAGGCCATTAAATCATAAATGCTGAAATCTTTACTCAGCCTACAAATAGGAAAAGCTGCCTATTGACTTCATTACAATTGCAGGGGGCAGGTTTTGTCTCTGAAAGGAGAAAAATTCAGCAGAAAAATAAAGGGGATAGAGTAAAAGAGTCAGAAAAGAAGTAGAAGAGAGGATAATTCAGGGAAATACTGCAAGAGAAAGCGTATTAAAGCATGTATGTGCATACACACATATATAAGTGATGTGTTTCCACAGTTTTTTTTTTAACTTAGAGCTGTCTACCACCAGCTTTTTTTCCAAAGACACGTTATTGCCATGATGAATATACACAACCATTCACTATTGCAGATTAAGATTTGGTGATTACTCCATTCCTATAGTCTGCTCCCTAACAATATTTTTCCCCTTGGTGTTGCCCTAAAAGTTTCCTCATTTGGGGAACAGGAGTCAGAAGCGAAACCCAAGGTTCATCAGACTCTGCATTTTGGGTCCTCTGACTCTGCAGGACTGATGCAGTTTTACCATGGCTCTGTTTCTCCAGAGCTAGGCAGGGGTCCCCATGTGTGGTTGTACAGCTGGTTCCTTCCTATTTCACAAAATTACTCACATTCTCACCTTCCCTAACCGCAATCACTCTCACTCTGGTTGAATGTCTCTCAGTCAATCCACCTCAGCAAGGCTTTCCCACCTTGGCCTGCAGCCTTTTTCTTTTTAAACTTCCCAGCTACTATGCAGCCTAAATGTGACTCCAGCCTTCAAGACAGGCTGATTATGCAGTGACCACATGTACAGACTTTAAGTGCCTTATGACAGAAAGAAAGACTTGGTGGCCCAGTTTCAAAGTTTATTAGGCCCTCAGCTTCCCCTGATTTCAGAGACAATTAGGTGTCCAGACAGCCATGGAATTTAGCATAGTTCTCAACATTCTAACATTGCTTCATCATTTGTGTAATCCTAAACACTGTTTTGGATGTTTGAGTAGCAGACACCAGATTACTACCCTGGGGATCTGCCTGGTCCGGACGTGAATACTGACACCTGATAAGGTGAGCCACCGGGAACAGGGATAAAATGGGACAAAATATAATGAAGGAAGGGGCTACTGCTTTATCCACTTGGAAAGCCCTTTTAGCTCAGAGAGGAGTTAAGGCTAGTGACTTTAGGTTACGACGAATGCTCCTTTGGAGCAAGGGACAAGGATTTGAAACCTCACCTGCTGTCGCATTTAGTGTATCGGCATGGGAGAATGTTGGAGAAAAATTATGGGATGCTATATCTAAGGGATCCAAAGATGCCTTTGATCTAGCTACAACATGGTGGCTGCTGAGTGAAATTCTAAAGGATTGGAAAAATGAATGCAATAAAAAAGAGCAAGAGATAAGCGCTGCCGCGGCAAGTTTATCGGTAGAACAGGAACAGAAAGAGACTGACGGAGCTGTAGTAGGTGGAAAAGATTCTGAGAGAGCCCTAGAAGTGTCAGAGGTGACAGAAAAAATGAAAACATTGCAAATTGTTGATGAATCATTACGGGGGTCTAGCTATCAAACACTAGCTGAGCAAAAGCAGAAATTAAGAAAGTGGAAATTGCCTAAAGACTTTTTAAGTGCTTTACCAGCCTATAAAACTCCAGCACAACAGCTGGCCGAGTGGGAGGCAAATGAA
>NW_009648053.1:277760-279925 GCF_000708025.1 Charadrius vociferus
TGTGGACTTACGAGCAAACATCGCTAAGTATGGACTTAATTCTCAGGAGGTGATGCAGTTAATTTGTGTAATTAACACCGATCTGTTGTGTCCATCCGATATAATGCATTTAGCGCAGGTTATGTTTTCACCAGTCCAGTATTCGGTATTTGAATCAAATTGGAGATGAGCTGCAGAAAAAGCAGCCCTGGGAAACATGCAGTTACCTCAAGGGGCTCCCAGATAGGGTGCAGGGGTGGATGCTCTGATGGGAACCAGTAACATTTTTTCCAATCTGCAAGTACAGGCACAGTGGCCTCCTCTCTTACTGGAACAGTGTCAGCGTATTGGTATGCAGGCTTTGATGAAAACCATGGAAATGGTGGCTCCGCACCAAAAATATACAGTGATAAGGCAGAGAGCTAGAGAACCTTTTTTACAATTTGTAGAAAAAATCGCTGCAGCACTGGAGAAAAAGGTAGAGGATGAAAACCTGCGGCAGATGTTATGTAGACAGTTAGCAAAAGATAATGCTAATGAGGATTGTCAAAAAATAATTGAGGCCATGCCTGGAGACCTCTCCCTGACTGATATGGTTGCTGCATGTTCCAAGGTTGGAACTGTAGAACATAAAGTAACTGCTCTCACTGTTGCCTGAAAAGCACAATCGGCTCCAAAATGTTATACATGTGAGAAAGAGGGACATGTTAGAGCCAACTGTCCAACCGCGAAACAAAAAGAGGGAAAGGAGCCTTCTGGTGGCGTACCAAAATTAACCTGTAATCAATGTGGGAAACCGGGTCATTTTGCTAAACAATGTTGATCTAAGTTTCACATCAATGGGCAGCTGCTGCAGGGAAACGGCAAGACAAGTGCAAGAGGACGCTCACAGACACAAATATCTTACATTCCTGGCAATCCTTTTATGGGTATGACACAGAACCAAAACAATCCTCAGACAAACCAGTCACCTTATGTGATAAGCTCTCAGGCAAGACCAGAGGAGCAGCCAGGATGGATGTATCCACAGCCCACACAGTAGCTACTGAAACACTGGGTGTCAGAGGAGCAGCCGGGATGGATGTATCCACAGCCCACACAGTAACTATTAAAACACTGGGTGTGCATAGGATACCCCTTGATGCCTGGGGACCAATTGGTGAAGGACTTAGTGCATTGTTAATAGGAAGATCAAGTAGTACTTTACAAGGGCTGATGGTACACGTAGGTGTGATTGATGCAGACTATACAGGACAGATTTGGGCTATGGTGTCTACTGCAACACCACCAGTGACAATTAATGCAGGTACATGCATTGCTCAACTTGCACCCTTTATGAGTTGTGTTCCTAGAACAGAACAGGTTACTCGTGGATATCGAGGATTCGATCGTCTTTTGATCCCAAGCTGTGTCGGACAAAAGGCCACAGATAAACTGTACACTCACCATGGACAACGCCAATCCCTCATACACAAAGGTATCTGGACTATTGGACACGGGAGCTGACGTCACCGTCATCGCACACCACGACTGGCCTCCTACCTGGCCCTTGGTATCGAATACAACGGGAGTGGTAGGTCTTGGAGGGACTGCGGATAGCTTTCTGGCTGCTAAACCTGTTATTGTCAGTAACCCTGAGGGACAGAAAGCCACCATTAGACCATATGTGACCACTGCACCCTTGAACTTATGGGGAAGAGACTGTTTGTCACAATGGGGGGTAAGAATTACAACGGATTTTTAATGGGGGTGACTGTGTTGCAGGGCATCACACGGCCAACACTGGCTCTGAAGTGGTTAACGGAAAAGCCGGTGTGGGTGGATCAGTAGTCCCTGAATCGAGAAAAACTAACAGCCCTGCAGCTTTTGGTCACAGAACAATTGGCCACAGGACACATTAAACCCTCTCATAGCCCGTGGAACACACCTGTGTTTGTAATGAAAAAAAAAAATCGGGGAAATGGTGTTTGTTACATGACCTAAGGAGAATTAATGAGGTGATGGCAACAATGAGAGCATTGCAATGGGAGGGTTGCCCTCACCAACCATGATCCCAATGCAATGGGAAATTGTCGTAATAGACTTAAAGGACTGGTTTTTTACTATTCCTTTAAATGAACAGGACACGGAAAAATTTGCATTTACAGTGCCATCAGTGAACAACAGTAATCCTGCCAAAAGGTATC
>NW_009648053.1:280019-300843 GCF_000708025.1 Charadrius vociferus
AGTTGAAAAAGTGGAACAAGCAATTACAGAAAGGCACGTGTGGAGAATTGATTTAACAGTATCAGTACAAGTGTTTGTGTTGATAGACAAGATGATACCTTTTGCAATGATTGCACAGTGGAATTTAAATTGGCAAGACCCTTTGCATGTTGTAGAATGGGCCTTTTTACCCCTTAAAGTGAAAAAACCAGCTCCAGCTTTCTCTGAGCTTTTGGCCCAGATAATTATTAAAACTAGATCTTGTCGTGTGGAGTTATTGGCAAGAGATCCCAAGAAGATCGTGATACCAGTGAAAAGTCAATATTTTGAGTGGTGTCTCACCAATAGCTCAGCACTTCAAGCTGCAATGATAAATTTTAGAGGTCAAATCACTTATCATTTGCCCTCTCATCCCCTTTTGAAAATGGGTGGTCAAATTCGATTTGCACAGAAACAATTAAGTCAATCGGACCCAGTGGATGGTGTTACAGTGTTTACTGATGGTTCTGGAAAAACAGGAAAAGCTGCCATAGTCTGGCATGATGGCCATCAATGGCAAAGTAAAATAGAACATCAAGAAGGCTCTCCTCAAATTGTGGAGTTAAGAGCCATGGCGATGACATTCCAACATTTTACTGGTCCTGTGAATATTGTTACTGATTCAGCTTATGTAGCTGGCCTAGTACAATGATTGGATAAGGCTGTTTTGAGTCAAGTTATTGAGGAGAAACTCTTTGGTGTTTTAAAACTGTTATGGATTGAAATTCAAAGCTGGCAACATCCATATTATGTTTTACATATTAAGAGTTATACATCTCTTCCTGGATTTTTGGTGGAGGGAAATGCAAAGGCAGACGAACTTGTGTCGGGTGTAGCATTGGGACCAATGCCAAATATCAATCAGCAAGCAATTGCGTCTCATCAGTTTTTCCATCAAGGCTATTGTGCTCTCAGGCGACAGTTTCATCTGTCTCATGCTGAGGCACGTGCCATTGTTGCGGCTTGCCCTGACTGTCAGGGCCACCATGTCCCTCGTTATTATGGGACCAATCCCAGAGGGCTTCAAGCCCTTCAGATTTGGCAAACAGACGTTACCCACATTGGTGAATTCGGCAGGTTAAAATTTGTTCATGTATCTATTGACACTTTTTCATCAGTTATTATTGCTACTGCCCACACAGGTGAGGGTGCCAAAGATGTGATTAGACACTGGCAATTGTTGACGTGGAAACACGGACAGATACACCACGACCAATATGATCAGGGTAAATCCCACTTTATTGCACAGATAGCTCAGCTAATATAGACAACTTTCTCCCGCGCCACAGAACACTCAAGCAATAATTGGTTACATGCATAGTTCAAACAAGCATCTCTACTATATGATTGGCTAGCCCCAGCTCTTCACTCACCTAGTTATCTACTTCTATGTTTTAATTAAAATCCTGCTTATCGGTACATTCAGCAACAGTTCTTTCCTCCCTCAACATAACTCAGACGTTCACAAAACACAATTTGACCTTTGACATTCCTTGAAGCTTACACTGTCGTCAACAAGTTCTCAGTGCTTGGGGTGCTCACAGGGTGACCATTGATCTCTAAAAATTCTCCCACAGGCAATGGGCATTTTCTGTCACCGGGGGCTCCTAATCAGATCAAGACAGACAATAGTCCAGCATATGCTTCTGGAAAGGTGAAGGCATTTTTACAATTATGGGGGGTAACACATGTTACTGACATTCCGCACTCTCCCACTGGGCAGGGCATTGTGGAACGTGCACATGGCACTCTCAAACGCCTTCTTCAAAAACAAAAAGGGGGAATGGTTGGTGAATCCCCTGCAGCACGATTAAATAAAGCCACATATGTGCTGAATTTTGTTAACATAACAGAGGATTTGCAGGAGCCACCTATGGTTCGCCACTTTGAGTCCCTGCGGAAGGTGACCACTGTTTCTCCTGGTGTTAAGGTTAGGGTAAGGGACCTGCAGAGTAGTGAGTCATCACTTCTGTGTGATCTATTAACCTGGGGAAGAGGGTATGCTTGTGTCTCCACAGATGGTGGACCCCAGTGGATTCCTGCTCGTTGCATTTGGCCTGTTTTGGATGATTCCTGCAAGTGAAGAATGGATGGTCCAACAGTCGAAGCAGAATGTACAGATAACTTTAGCAAACATAACGCATCAAGAAGCTTTGTGCCTTTCTATCGCTACCCCTCAAAATCTTTTTTCTACATGCTACATTACAAAATAGAGCTGCAATATATTTTTGCTATTAGCCCAACAACATGGTTGTAAGGACTTTGAAGGAATATGTTGTATGAATTTGTCTGATCACTCGGAATCAATACATAAAAGTATCCAGCTTCTGAAAGGTGGAGTGAAGAACTTACAAGTGGATGACTGATGGGACTGGTTAAACAACTTGTTTAAAGGTTGGGGACTGTGGGGGTGGTTGCTGTCCTTGATGAAAATGGGACTATTGGTTTGTTCATTATTGTAGTTGTGCTATTAATGTTGCCCTGTCTCGTGTCTCTTCAGCAAAGGGCCCTGCAGCGGATGGCACAGGCAATTTTTGTAGCACAAATACAAAAAGAGGGAATTGTGGGAGACCTCGGCTGGTCCGAGGAATCAAAATACAAGTTTAACACTGACCCTGAACAGATACCCGTGTACCCTTGAGGAGACAGGAGAATCCTGAGAAGATCCAAGCAGACAAGATAAGCGGGTGGCAAACATCCTGGCTTTTTCCAGAGCATGAACAGCGCGTGATCAACAATTGTGTTGGCTGGATTGTGTGTGGTGTGAGAGCAGATTAGGCAAAAGTAGAATGTTAGAATATATGCACAGATAAGCAACCAGGTAAAAGGATATAAAAGAGCACTGCTTGTAAAATATAATGTACAATTTCTGCAACTGGATATTCAGTGTTGTGTCTGTCTCTACAATGATAGGAACTACTGCAGATGCAGACACTGAATTTCTACACACTCATGTGCTGTCAAAAGAATTTTCCCTTCGTACAATGTGCTTGTGACATTCTTTAGTATGTACCTTCTAAAAAGAAAACTATTCTAACGAAAAACCTCATCAGCCTTTCTACATTTAATTTGCAAGATTGCAAGTACTGTTACATTTTAAACTCACTTAAAACCAGGATAGTTAATCTATGTTAAAGCTACTGGGACTAGAAGAGAGCAAGTAACACCACAAACTGGAATTAGTTTTGGTTCATCAAAAACATATTTTTTTCATCCTGTTCCAGTCCAATGCAATGGAAATCTCTTTTTTTTTTTTTTAAAAGTTCACTTAACTTTGACATGTGAGCAATAGAATAAAATAAGTAGCACATATGCCCATTTGGTGTTCTCATAATCTGTGTATCTCAACCGTAGCTGAATGGATTCCATTAATCTGGTCACACAGGATCATCTAGATCTGCGTTATGCATCCAATAATGTAACATAGTAGATGCCTGAGGAAAAAATAGTATGTCAAGCTATGTAGTAGTACTTCTCTAGTTACAACTTCCCAGTTACCAGCAGTGTTAAATAAACCTGATGGATTTTCTTCCATGAAATTGTTGAATTGCTTTCTCAAATTAATTTGCAAATTTGGCATGCACAACATATAAAAGCACTAAATTCTTTTGTTCAGGGTGCTTCTATTAGTAGCATGCCCAATCCTAAATAATTCAGAGCCATTGCGAAGAAGTGGTTAAGTTCACCAAAATGCTGGGTTGCTGAAGTTTCCCTGTATGGGGACGAAAGAGCTCTGAGCAGAGGAATTTGTTTTGCATTTTTCTGTAAAATCAACACTGATTTGAATGTGAGAAAAAAAGATGACATAATTTGATTTAATGTAAGTCAGCCAAAACTGGAAAAACAGAAAGGGATTTGGCAGGTTTTAGACAGGATGGTGACAATAGAAGAGTAGAATGGTTTAGGTTGAAGGGACCGTAAAGATAATGTAGTTCCAATGCCCCTGCCATGGGCAGGGACACTGCCCACTAGACCAGGTTGCTCAAAGCCCCGTCCAGCCTGGCCTTGAACTCTTCCAGGGATGGGGCCTTGTGGAGAACTGATTCCAGGTGCGATTTTATCTCGACATTGCTACTGTGCTGCCATCTCCTGGGAGGTCCATCTTCTTCATGGTTTTGGAAGCAGACGACCTCATGTGCCTGCGCAGGGACCAAGGGCACGAGAAGAGCAGGAAGAGGCTTGCAGGAGAGCAGCACTTCCGGTCGATCTGCGCATGAGCGAGATCCCTATATAAAGGGAGGACGCGCCTTTTGGCGCCCCTTCTCCTTCTTCTTCCCTTTTGTTCTTTGTTCCTCCCTGCTGCGTGCCCTCCCCCATGGACCTCAGACTCTATGAAGCGTGTAATGATTGAAGACTTCGGACAGAATCTGCAGAAAAACTATTGAACTCAGAGTGGTAGTAGCGAGCTTTCTCCCTCTTTCCTTATTTTCTTCCTTTACCCCCTTTTCCCCCTTTGCCTTCCCCTCATCTTTTCTCCACACTTTATTCTTTGTTAAAAGTATTAAGTAAAAGGTTGTACGACATTTGACCGACTTTAGCGTCTTAATCTCATCCTTGGGATTATTTTTAACAAAACCTTCCCAATACTGGATCCAGGCCTCCACAACTTCCCTGGGCAATTTGTTCCAGTGCCTCGCCACCTTCATAGTGAAAAATTTCTTCTTAATATCTATTCTAAATCTATCCTCTTCCAGCTTGAAGCCATGACCACTCGTTCTATCACTACACGCCCTTGTAAAAAGTCCCTCTCCAACTTTTTTCTAAGCGCCCTTCAGATACTGGAAGGCTGCTATAAGGTCTCCCTGGAGCCTTCTCTTCTCCAGGCTGAATGACACCAGCTCTCACAGCCTGTCTTCGTAGTACAGGTGCTCCAGCCCTCTGATCATCTTCATGGCCCTCCTCTGGACCCTCTCCAACAAGTCCATGTTCTTCTTACACTAGGGGCTCCAGAGCTGGACACAGTACTCCAGGTGTGGTCTCACGAGAGTAGAGCGGAAGGACAGAGACACCTCCCTCAACCTGCTGGCCATGCTTCTTTTGATGCAGCCCAGGATGTGGTTGCCCTTCTGGCCTGTAATTGCACATTGTTGGCTCATGTTGAGCTTCTCATCAACCAACACCCCCAATTCCCTCTCCTCAGGGCTGTCCTCAATCCTTTGCCCAGCCTGTATTTACACTTGTGATTGTCCTGACCCAGATGTAGGACCTTGCACTTGGCCTTGTTGAACTTCATGAGGTTGGCATGGGCCCACCTCTCCAGCCTGTCCAGGTCCCTCTGGATGGCATCCCTTCCCTCCAGCATGTCAACTGCTCCACACAGCTTGGTGTCATCAGCAAACTTGCTGAGGTTGCACTCATTCCCACTGGCCATGTCACCAACAAAGATGTTAAATGCCACTAGTCCCAGTACCAACCCCTGAGGAACACCACTTGTCATTGCTCGCCACTTGGACATGGAGCTGTTTACTGCAAGTCTTTGAGTGCCATCATCCAGCCAGTTCCTTATCCCCTGAGCGGTCCATTGGTCAAATCCATGTCTCTCCAATTTAGAGACCAGGATGTTGTGTGGGACAGTGTCAAATACTTTGTACAAGTCCAGGTAGTTGACATCTGTTGCTCTCCCCTTATCCTTAGGAGAGAAACAGGTAGGATCCCACTACTGAAAACAATGACTTTTTCAGAAATCAAACCTTTGCTTCAACATCCAAATGTTATATTTAATTCATAGTGTCTCCTTTATAAAAGGGAGATGAAAATTTATTTCCAACTATCTGCAAGTTCACCCTTCTTCTGGTCATTGCACATCTTTTACTTTGTTTTTTTGGTTTCAGCAATATATTCACTTGAAACACACCTCGTTTCATAACTGCCAACCCAGTTACTTCCCACTACAAGTTAGCCTAAATTAAAGATGGCATCACTCAAATGGTTCTCCACACGAGGGAAACATAGATTAGTTTCTTTGAAAAAAACGTGCTCCACTTTTACATGTGAATACAGAGGGACGTATTCAGTACCACAAAAAGGCAAGCATATGCTGTATCTGGCATGATACAGTCCGAAATATTGCAATTAACTTTTTTCAACAGCACAACAATATTTCAGATATGAACATACATTCATGCCTGAAGTGGGCTCACATCTGATGTCAGTATGTCCATGGCTGACTCTTCTTTTAGCTTCCTTGCTCTGAACCATGCTTATTAAGGCTACATATTAATAAATCAAGTTCACACTTACTGGTCTGTTTGCAAGTTGTTATTCAAGAAGAAAGTCCTTAATGTTGTTAAAAAACATCTGTTTGCTATAGATGTCTAGAGAAGAATAATGCAAACAGTTGAATTCTCATTGTTGGTATTAACTGAGGGAAATCCTTAAATTGTAAAGAAACAGAAATTTCTTAAAAATATAAACAGCTTGTTTTGCTTTTTCTCGTCATCAACACTTCTACCTAATGTACAGTCCATTATTGAAGACATTTTCCCTGAATGTAACATAATTTTGCTATTGAAAACTTTATTTACAATTGGCTTTAAAAAATCATTAAGCAAACATTTACCACCATCAGTTTAACATTGTTTGTTTATAAAGAACTGGAAACTATTTACTTTTATTTCAACTGTGGTTCCTTAATTACTGCAGGACACAAGGAAGTTGGTGACTGCAGATGGCTGCAGACCTCCCAGTGAGCAAGCTGATGGTCACCCTGTAACAGGTGGCTGACAGGTATGCTGGCATGCCAGGAGTGACCTGTAAGGCAGCAAATGTCGCCTGAAAACCAGCAGGGACAACAAAGCTATTCCTCTGTCCTTTTAATCTTTCTTTTAAGTTCCTTTAACTCTTCCTAATCAATCACCACACCTTGTGATACTCCTGCCTTTCTCAGTCACTAGTGCCTCTGCAAAGCTGGGGTAAATCTTTTTAGTCCTGATGGCACTGCTATGAAAAGCAGGGGGAGTGAAATCATACCGAAGCTTGCTGGCCCAGAGAAGTCTACATGGAAGACTATGGACATGGGGAAAAACTGGTCCCCTTTTATTTCCTTGTCTAAACACACAGACCGGTTTTGCCATCCCACCCAGAGCCTAGGACCTGGTTTATCAGAGAGTCATAGAGTGGTTAGAGTTGCAAGGGACTGTGAAGATCACCTAGTTCCAACCCCCACTACCATGGTCAGGGAAACCATCCACTAGACCAGGTTTTTCCAGGGCATCACAATTTTTTTTTTTCTTCAAAATTCACCTTCCACTGTGTTTTCACTCTGGCATAACTCACCCGGTCAGGTGCTGAGCAACAAATGATAAGAGCCGAGCCATCCTTATTCGGTAAAATTTTAATGCCACTTTGCATAGGCATCAGTGACTCAAGGAGGTGGAAGGTCAGGACAAAGAGCTTTAAAGGAAGTTTCCCCTGATTTACACAATGAGGAAGTAACATTTTTAATTCTTCTGAGAAGCATTTAAAATAATTCAGTGTAAATATTTTTTTTTAAAAAAGTAATAGGCAATTATGAAAGCTGAGGAAAGGGTCTTGAGATACTGTACTGCTCCAAATGGTGGTAGTCTTGTTCAGTCTAGGCCTGGAGTCAAAAAACAGTACAGATGCAGAAGGACAGATGAAGAATAAACAGTTTCTCTTCCCCCATCCACCTATAAAGAATGGTAACACATGCCATGAACAATAGTAAAAAAAAAAAAATAAAATTGTCTTGTTGCCTTTTTGCTTTAGGAGGGGGTAATGTGATGCTCGGTGGTGTGATGTTCACACAATGGGTAACAGGGAACTGCCTCTCTGTTAACAGCAATTTCCTTGCCTTCTCACTCTACCCACATCTGGGAACTCCTGTTTGACATCTAGTTTATTCCTTAGGACATAACTGCCCCCTGTTTATGTAGGCCAGGAGCTAATCCTGCTGGAGTACAGCCCTGTGTTTGCATGTGTGTGACTTATGTGTGTGACTTCACACCCTTCTGAACTCCCAGCTTTGTATGAATAATGTGCACCTATTATTTTATAATGGTAGTGCTCACCCATCTTAAAGATATGATCTGTGATTAATCCTACATCATTTTCAGATAAAACTGGCCACAATATGCTCCAAATAAATTAGAATGTCCATCCCTCCATAATATAACTTCTTCACAATCACAGACGCTAACTGAATCTGTCTTAAGAATGGTACTCTGCTTTTAGTGAGGTTGAAAAATGATGCTCCTGGTAATGCTATGCATATATTTAATTGGTTTTAGTATTGTCTCATTAACCCCATTGATTGTGCTCTTGCCATTCTTGGCACTAATGTTCCAGAGACTGGTAGAACTGCTGCTGTTTGTCCTTTCACTTTGTAGGCAAAAACCTCCAGTCATCAGCATCTTCTCACACATGCTTACTGAATTTACCACTGTGGTTCCCGTCTTTCTATGCCTGCAACTGAGGAGTGCTTGTTAGTGGAGAAAGAACCAACATATTGTTTATGCATACAAAAGTCCAACTGCATAACAATTAATTTAAAGTGACTGAAATTAACTTCATGTAGCAAAACATAAAACAATAATGAAACATCAGAACAACAGAAACCTTTCAGCCTGATTTTCTTCCCCTTAAAAATTGGAGTTCATCAAAGCATCAAAATGGTTATGGCTTTTTATAATATTAATCAAGTTTTATAATTGTTCATGAAAATCATCGTATAAAAACATTTCTGTCTAACTTGACTTTGGATTTTTAAAAGGAAGAAATGCCCACAGAAAGCACGTGCTGTCTACATTTTGGTTAAGGTCCTACATGAGGCTAGATAGCAGGAGGTGCACCTTAGGATTCTTTTCTCAGTCAGTTTGCTGCACAGTAATTTTGGAGGGTGGAAGTTAACTAGCCCCAGTTCTCAGTTTTAGAAGTCAAAACGAGGATACACTTCTAACAAGACTCAGTACATGCTCCAAAGTCCCTGGGAAAAAGCAGGACATTTGATGGAGTGGCTATTTCTTACCTTTCTGGGCAAGAGTGGGGCTGGAACAAGACTTTTAGAAGCACAGACATATTCCAAAGTCTTTCTTCCCTACTATCCTTCTTTCTACCAGTGGCCAAAAGCAGGTCCAAGGAGGAATGTAAGAGCAGTAAAAGCACAGAGGTAAATCCCCACAGTACTTTCTGAGGCTCCAACCTAGTGTGGCATCAGGTCTTAGTGAGCACGGAGCGGTATCCTATTGTTTGAGCTGGGAGCCCAGCTCTCCTGTGCTCTGAATGACTCTGGGACAAGAAGTTGGTGAGACCAGTGCTCAGGGGACAGAATGGGTTAGGCACATGGGCTGATATGAGGAGGGAAGGAAAGTCAGGGACTGAGTGCTGCCTGAAAAGAAGAAGGTTGGCACAGAGAAGGCACAGTCCAAATTGAACCTCTCTACCCCGGTTCTTTCTCCTTGTCATCATCAACCACTCATATGGATTTAAGCCTCTACACCTAAGCCAGACCCATGAAATACAGATTTGTGTGTATAAAGGCCTCACGTGATGAATTTCTGCATGTAGCATGTTATGAGTGATTTTTCTTCTGGCATGGGCTCACTCATTCCAGTTACAAAGACAAAATAATTTTAATGTTCACTTTCCCTGTTAGTTCAACAACTGAATTAAAGTCTGCTATAAAAGACAGCTTTCAGTGCTCTTAATCCGTAAGTCAAAAAGTGAACTAGTGTCTGTCATTAATATGTCTATAGAGTTAACACTGCTTTTGGCAACACGTTTCATTGTACGGTGCAAGTAATAGCCTTACAGCAGCAGTAATTTCATATATAATTCAATAAAACTTATAGTCGAAACTCAAAAAGATAAAAGAAATTATGTTATTGGTGGCATTATGGAAAAAAGGGAATTGAGATGCCCTATTAAAAGATAAAATGGATTTGTAGTTCTGGTAAATGTTGATTGTGTAATAGAAAGGGCAGCTCAGAAATGGGCCAAAATTTACAAAATAACACAAGGGTTTTTGTTTTTGTGTTTATTTTAGAACATGAATTGTGGTCTTTCATATAAGTAGCATGATATTAAGAAAAGATGAGACAGCAGCATCAGGTCTAGCAATACCTTGCTCTGTATTGACAGAAAAAGCAGTAGAAGAGGAATGAATTCAGGTGTCTTAAATAGGAAAAGAAGAAAAACTTCAGTCACTAGACACTAAAAGAAGTAAAATGATACAAAAGTCATTCACAAAAAAACAGCCTAATGCAGTGAATTTCAAGCATATGCATTAAGTTCACCACTATTTAGAAAGCATTGAAGCCTCATAACTTCAGCACACACTGGACTACGTAATTTAGGATCTATACTGAACTCAGACTTAGAAAGTCCTATTTCCTTGACAAGTCAAAGAAATAGTTCATGTCCTTATTTCTAAGGCTCTGTTAGGCCCAATGTCATCAGCTATGCGTCTGCAGTTCATTTGGTCCCTTAGGCAGGAGTTAAGCTGGCTGGTCAAAGACAAATACTAGATAAATTAATAAATAGACACAAGTATCTTTCTGAGTTCTTGGGCTTGCTTAACATTTCACTGTAGCTCTCTTTTTAATATGTCATTGCAACAGCAGAACGGAGTGCTCAGTAAAAGCTGACATTTAGAAAGAAAAAGAACACAACTTTAACCGTTTGTTCACAGCAGGGGAATAAATACATATCTACATAATCTCAGTCAACCTTCTGCTTTACTGTTTGTTTTTTTAAATATACGTGTAAGAAAAACTTATCAGTTAATTTCAGGATTTCAAAACCATGACAATAAAAATGAATTGTACTGCTCAGACAGAATGTTTTGGCTCCACACTTGTGTCAAAGCTTTCTGTGTTTTATCCAGATGTGATTCGTGACCACTAATACCTTCTCTGCACAGGGTGTTACCGGCTGCTAAGGTTTACAGAAAGTGTGGCTTGCAAAGGCAGGACAGAAAACAACGATTTAAAATTAAAGCAAACTGAATAGTTAAGAGTCTTCTACAAGCCTGAAAATGTCTCTCTGCGTGTTTTGTGTGTACAGCTTCTAGCATCATGCAATCTTGACACTTGACTGTATGTCCTGCTTAGAACTGTAATACCACATATGTAACCTACTAACATTTTTAAAACACCTGCTTTGTTGTACATTAATTGAGTTAGATTCCTTACATCTTTCAGCATAAAGCAGTTTTCCAGACCTGAAATCAGTCTTATGTCTATCAAACAAAGGCTTTTTCCATGGTCCAGCAGGATTAGCACATTAGCGCTGTGAGGTTCTCACTTGGGTTATGGACAGAGAGCCCTCCCTCTTTACCTGCCTGTTATCCCTATGCTTTTACTTTCAAGCCAATGAGGGGTAGCTTGAATACTGGCCACAAAAAAGTTGATGAAAGCTTTGATGCAAAGGGAGTAGGAGTTCAAATCTTTGGCATCATTTGGAGTGAAATAGGGTTCACTATTCCTACTTTCCCTTTCAATTAATGGTAACCCTGCTGTGCATTTTCTTGTTACATGATTCAGCTGTAGAATGACAATCCTACAATGTCCTACAATGTCAATCCTTTCATTTTGCAATGAAATCCAGAACCTTTGATATCTCCAGCGCTTGCCTGGACAAGACCCTTAGAAGCCTGATCTAACTGTGTGAACTACAGGCCTCCAGAGGTCCCTTCCCACCCAAATCTTGCTACGATTCTCCATTTTCCATCGCCAGTAAGAAAAGGTTATTTAAGGTAGAAAGAGGTCTGTTCCTCATGCGGCACGCCAACACTTTGCTTTATCATAGATAAACATAGCTTTCACTAATGTAACTCACAACTCAGTAGTTTTAATCTATTGTCCCAGGTGGCAGTAGGGTCAGGAAAACTGCAGAAGTATTTCTAAGGAAAAATGAGGCATGGCTCCAATATTTTTATGCAAGGAAGCAATTCAACGGAAAACTTGCTGAAAAGGTCGAAGTCCTGTTAAGCATGAAGATAAAGAAAAGTATGACATTTACCTAAAATGTGATAATTAATGGACAAATGTATCATCCTGAAATAAATTTGGCAGGGTGGTCACACTAAGTTCACAGCACTATTTGCCCCAAAGTAGCTGACTTATTTGTTTTTTTTTCACTTTAAATCCAAAATCATGCAAAATAAACAGTTTCTTTGAAGGTCCCATGTCACTGCATAAACTGAAGATATTAAAGGCTCTGGATTTCACAGGCAGGGTAGAAACGTGGTCCTGCCTAAACAGGAAGATCTATAATCTGCTAACAGAAATTAAAACAGATCAATTGAAGTGAGTGTAAATGCATCAATACATAAAAAATGAAGATCTGTACTTGCAGGTTTCTTAGGCTACTCCCACTTATCAAGCCAGGTAACTGAAGGTTAGTTGGCATTGGCTGCTCAGTTATTGGTTATGAAACATGGAAGCTTTTAAAGAAAAAATGTCAACAATGGCAAACAGCTGTGAAAGTTGAGGCTGCAGCCCCAGCACAGACAGGTTCGGGTAGAAATACTCATTTGGGATATTCCCAAATTATCTCCTATCATTGCCTCTTCCCAAGACTCACAGCACGTGGCCTCTCCGTTCTGCTAGCATAAGTGCACGTAGCAATGTTGTCATCAACACTGAGACCTGACCTGTGTGCCAGTTTCACACTTCATACTCTGTTTTCCTTTCTTCCCTGCCCAGTCATGCATTCTGTCTTATTGTCCAGAACAGGGCACCTCACTTCTCTTCTTGTGTGTGCTTCTATTTCTCTCCCTGGGAGATGTAATTACCTTCCTTTACTACACACATGCCATCTAGTGCCAGAGTCATATCTTGCCTTGCTCATCTTGCCTTCTCAGGGGTCTTTAAACCAGGGGAATTTAGATTTCACTCATAAGTCTGCCCTGCTTAAGATTGCTACTGGGACTAGAATTTCCCTTCTGGTACCTTGCTAACTCACCGGGTTCTGTCGGGGACTTCAAAAAGGATCTCAGATCACAGTTGTGTGACTCATTTTCCACTCAGTTTGTGAACCTAGTAGCTCAGAAAGCAGATGGTGTGGACTGTACAAGACTGTCTAGGAAAGGGAAAGGGAGTACAACAACATCTAAATCTTTTCACCAAAATCTGTGTTGAGCTACCTGAATCTTCAGGCCAAAGTACTATCAGGATATTCACTGAAGACTTTTATCTGTTTGCAGCCCATGATGACCTGGAAGACAGAAGTACAGCTGATATCTCTCCTGTAGGTCTGACTTAAATTATTCTATAATGATATTATCCATGTTCTGATAGTGCCCTTGATGTGAAAGATCTGTGAGGTATAAAGGCTTTCATCATCAAAGGCCTGACATAGACCTTATTGTTTCCTTATTGTTTCCTTATTAAACTGAATTTCCTGATTGTCTCCCTGTGAATTGAATTATTGTTGAAGGCAGTGATTATCTGGCATTCTGGTAGGTAATTTGATTTTTTTTTTGTTCTCAATATCTGTTTTATACCTCATTTGTCATGTTGGCAGACAGAGGGCCTTCTGGCTCCTGTGGCAGAGCTGTAGGTATGATTGTTCCTTACTTGATGGCTCAGCTTCATTAACATCAGTTGCATGTAAGAAGCATGAGTAAATGGTTGCTTGTTTCATGGTTGGTCATGTATATGGTGGAGGCTGCCAGGAGTGGTTTGCTGAGAGGAGTAAAAGTTATAAGCATTGCTTCCTCCCACCTCCCTTCCTCCTTAAGATCAAGGAGATTTTGTGACATGATCTTTATTCTCATACTTTAATGTCGTGGTTTAGGCCAAATCGGCTACTGGGGACCTGGGGGACCCCAGATGGGACCGACAGATGCTCTCCTCTACCCCTCTTCAGAGAGAGGGGCAGAGGAGGAGAAAGAGACTTACGAGTTTAGAAGGAACTAAACTACTTTAATGAAATATTAATAATAAAATAAGAAAAAAAAATAATGAAATATATACAAAACGTATCAAGCTCCCGAGATGACAATCACAACACCGGCTGGCACTGGGGCAGTCCCAGGCTGGACTCAGTGACGGACGGGAACTGGATTCTGGATCTGCATTCAGGATCGGGATCGCAGGCAGACGAACAGAGTCCTCCTCAGACGTCGGCCATTGCAAGAAGAGAGAGTTGACCTTTCGATCCCTCAGCCTTTATACTGAGCATGAGGCAGATGGGATGGAATACCCTCGTTGGTCAGTTTTGGGTCACCTGTCCTGTCCGCTCCTCCTTGCAGGTGGGACCCCACTATGCTTTTCCGCTTCCGACCCTCCAACGGGGCAAATAACAAAGTTGGTTGGCCTTGGGTGTTATAGCAATAAGTATAAGCAAGGTCCTCTCTGCATACCATGGCTGGGCATCAGCTATAAACATAAGTCTTATCACCCTGAGAGAGTGAACATTGTCTGCACAATATGCTGTTAATTTCAGTTGTTAGAGAGGCCCAGCTAAGAAGCGAAGTTACTGACCAAAATTGGTTCTGTTTTACCTCAAACCAGGACATTTAAATATAGGAGACCTACTAGAGCAGGCATCCCAACATCTGTATCAAACCCCATACTTGCTACCTTCTCCTCCTTCCTGGTGTCCTTCTTGGACTGCCACCTTCTCAGCATACTGGGACACCATCTTCCTCATCAACTCAACCATGACCTTCAGGGCTCTACCACATCTGTTCGTCTCACGGAGTCCAGATCCATCATTGGTGCCACGAAGCTCAAGCCAAGGACACTGGCACAGCTCCACCTGTGTGCTTTGCTTTTCCTTATCCTTCACACTGGTGTGGTCCTCAATGTAAAGAAACACAACAAGATAACACAGGCTGACAAGGATGAATCACTTCTAAGGCAGGTGGGTTCAGTGGGTAGTGGGGTTGCCTGAGGCTAATGTAAGCATGGTAAAAACCATACCTCTAGGAGGAGGCCTTGCATGCTGACATCAGAACACCTTTGTATAATGAATGATCCACTAATCGGAGCATGCACAGTAGGGCATTGGTCATATAATTGAAAGGTGACCAATGAACGTTTTGCACAACTTTTCTTTGTTTTAAAGTATAAAAACCTGCAATCCCTCTGAAAGTGTATGCTAGCTTTGGAACTATTGCCTGGCGTGCCTTTCTGTACACAACCACATTAAAGGTTAGAAGGTGGATCTCGACTCTGTGTGCTCATTGGCTCCTGCACACCAGTCACAAACCTGTTGTCCCCCTGATTAGGGGACAACACGGGTTCAGGTCCCTAGTGAAGCATGAATGACTTGGGATGTAGGAAAACTGACAGTGATCTCTCAAAGCCCCCTTTGGATCTTTCTTTCTCTGACATTGTTGCAGCATAGCACCAGGCCTACAACTTATCAGTATCTTGACAGGTATATCAAAGTTACATTGTTTAACAGTTAATTTATAATTAAATCACAGATAGATCATACCTAGTTACCATTACACAAATTATCACAAAATACATATCATGGTTTTGATTTTCATTGATTGGTCTCTTGATTATACAATTCTATCAGTATCCATATCCAGAATAATCAGTGGTTGTTTCTAGTAATATCTCTTGGTTGGTTCTTAATATTTAAATCAAGATGGGAAGGATAAGGGGGTTTCCAAGCAGCATCACTGGTGGATAACAAGTTTCTATAGTTACAGGACTCAAACAAAACTTCTCTAGTCAATTCTTCATTGTTGCATCCTGTTCCTATTAGTTTTTTGATAACAAACTGTAACTACCTGGTGAGGGTCCTATGGTTACGAGTTTCAAAACACTCAACAATCTAACATTCTATTTCTACTATAAGCAAATTTGGTGACTTTACAACAGTATGGGGAAGGCTCTGTCCTCTGTGCAGGACAGAAATAATCACACATTTCACATCACCAGTACAGGTGCAGCCACATCGTCCCCTTTTCTTAGTAAAGGTGGCCAACTGTGCTATGATTTATTAGGTGGGATCTCTGGGATAGAATTGAGATCAGAGAGATATGCATGGATATTGCAGGGACATGTGTTACTCAGCACACCTGCAGGTCAAGACAGGAGCTGCCATACCCTCCCAGGAGGGTCTGATATATGCAGGTGGTCTGCTTAGAAGTAGCAACTCTGCATACAGTGTGAAAGGTGAGGTGCCTTTTACTTTTGTTCCCTGCTGCTATGCGCCTGATGGAAACAACAGGAAATCTGCTTGAGTAAGCACTTCAACACTGAGACACTTGTTTGTTAACATCACCATAATGCAAGGTCTTGCAAAGTCAGCACTGTGCACAACTGTGTCTTCCTCTTCCTCAAGGCTGCATCAGACTTTAGAGAACACTTATCTGTTCCCCCTCAACAAACTGTGCAGCAAAGTGTACATTTATAAGTTGATAAATAGTTACATCAACCATCCTAACTTAGCAGCAATATTGCTGATTTTAAGGATGACTGATAACTAATCAACACCCACATATCCCCACATTCTTTGCTAAGAGAACTTAAATAGCCCTTCCTGTGTGATGTGACAACACCCAGCTCCCCCCAACCCCAACCAATTTCTGAAATCATTAGCAGAGACAAGCAGGCTCTTTAAAAACAGTTTCTAGAAGCTGGATAAAAGTAATCAGTCCAATCTGCATTTTGCCAGTGCCTCTTTTAAAGGAAAGAAGCCTGAGGAAAATAGCCTGAAACAAGGGCCATAAGGTAAAACAGAAGGATTATACCTTCTCTCCCTGTCCCTCAATGGCAGTCTTTCTTTCAGATTCAAATGGCCATTTCTTTATCTCTTCATTCGTGTTATAACTCTGAGTCTGACATAATTAGCCCCTAATTAGTGAACCTGTTATTGTCTCATCATTTTAAAATTTGTTTTTCCTCTCCTTAAGCAATCCCCACCAAATACAATATCTGCAGTGTAAAGATAATTTTGTCCTCTCTGAAACAAAATTTAAAACTTCCTTAACGCAGTCTGACCCAGATGTTGGAGAACTTTATTCTTACAAAGATCCCCCCATGCAAAGGTCACAGTGATATAACTGACTGGTATGGGACTGTGAACTGGAACTTTAATTTTAAAAACTTGAATCCTAATGGCCATGAAAATATATAAAAATGAATGGTTCAGTTTTCAAAAGCACTCTGCATCCAGAGGACTTGAAGGAACTTTCTGTTGCCAAACAAGTAATTTGGACACGAGGATATGTTGTCCCAAAAATAAATGTTCTTCAACCAGTGTTCAATAGCCAATGAACACACTGAGTTGAGATATTTATCTTTACTTCAATTCTGCAGAATAGGGTGCCAGGCATCTAATGCAGCCAGCACACTGGTTAGAAAACACATAGGATCTTTTATACAAAAAGGTAGTGAAGGAAAATCACATAAAAATAACTGATTTGTCACTAGTAATTATATAACAGGACCTCATTTGTGCATGTTCCAATCCATGTCTGGCTCATTATACTAATGTCACCTTACATTTAAATATAAAATCTGCTCCTAGAGGTGTGATTTTTAGTATTAAAATTATCTAAGATAACTAGAGGTTATACCTTCATTCTATCAGCTATCACTAGATGATTGTTTAACTTTCTCTTCTGTTGAGGTTCCACTTGGAACAATGGCTAACTTCAGTATTGGATTATTTATGTTTATGGGCTTTTTGTTTTAGGGACTTTCTATTCCCATTGCTACAGTTTCACAGGAGGCCATCATGGTCGCTCAATTTTGTGGATTTTTAACTCTTTCAACATCTGATGTTCAGCAAATTTAACATTAATTCCATATGTAAATCTATTCACAAATTTAGGAGAGAAATTTTCAAATGTGTCCACCACATTATGTACATAAGACTTTTTTCAAAATGCAGTGGAAGTACAATTCCCTTTTGACAATGAAACAGAGATGTTCAGGTGACTTGGGCACTTTTGAGAACTTCACCACTAAAGGTTCAGATTAGGTTCTTGTATTTAAAAATCTTGTCTAAGATCAATGAGAAGCCTAAATACACAGGGAATAGTTTTTGGAAAATGTTGGCTATAATCCCATAAAGCAATAATTTCATTTCACATGAAATGTAAATTTCATTCACATTATTATTTCTATAATGGATGACAACACCTCTCTTTGACTCATCTTACTTGGTGTCCTGGTTCCGGCAGGGATGGGGTTAATTTTCCCAAGAAGCCAGCAGGGGACACAGGTATTCCATGCCATGTGAACCATGCCCAGGTTGGGAGGGGGGAGCTAGTTGGGGGAGGGGGCAGGAAGTCGAGGCTTGGAGGGGGCTGTGCCAGTCTGGGTCCGGTCGGGGAGCAGCAGCACTGTAATCGTGTTTGTATATTCCTTTACCGGTGTTATTGTTTTCTCTTGCTTTTGCTGTTTTGTTAAACTACTTTTATCTCAACCCACGAGTTTCTGCCTTATTCCTTCTGATTTTGCCCACGGCTGTGGGAGTTGTGCGAGCGGCCGCGTGGTTCTTTGTTCCCGGCTGAGGCCAAACCACGACAGTCCTTTTTGGCGCCCAACGTGGGGCTTACCTCGGGGAGAGGGATCTGAGTCATCATTTTGCTGTCCTGTGGGATACCAGCTTATGATATGATAACATCGGTGTTCAGATGGCTATGTTGGGGAGTTTATGCAGTACTGCTGTCCTGTCCATACCTTGATCACCATCTCTCAGAATTTTTTAATCACTCCCAATCTATGGGGGAGATGGGGTGTGTGTGTGTGTGTCTGCTTTCCCCAGCTCTTTTGCCTCCCTTTTCTCCTCTGGGCCAGGTATGACAGCTTTTGAGAATTTCGAATATCTGTGGGATACTCAAACCAGCATGGTCCTATTGCTGTGTCTCCTGAATGTTTTTCAGATCTTGTTTAGGGTTAAACAACTGTTGAAGATTATCACCCAGAGATCTGCCCCAAGGCTGGATAGTCAGGGGTGGCATGGCATGTGGGAGAATATGGGCAGGTATCTAGAGAGTTTCTCACCTCCAATGGTTTGGGACTTCACCCCTGAACAACTACAGGACCCTGATAAAGTTACAGAATATTTGAAGGGAAAATGCAGTGGCTATCCCAGAGATGCACAACTTACCGCACTGTGTTGGGCCCTGGCCAGTATCTACCAAACACTGCTCAGTAGTATGCAGGACCCTCAGGGGAAAGAGGGGCAAACTAGACCAGCAGACACTGCAGTTGTTCCAACCCCAGAGGCAGGCACAGCAGCTACTCCAACCCCGGTGGCAGGCACTGTGGCTACTCAAACTCTGGTGACAGGCAATGCGACCACTCAAACCCCAGTGGCAGGCATTGCAACTGACCCAGACAACCAACCCGTGCCAGTATCCATTGCCCCTATACAGAAGAAGAAATACACCAAGAAGTCAGGTCGCACAGTAAGGGATGATGACGAACCAGGGCCGTCAAAGGAACAGGTGGAAGAGACAGAACCAGAGATAATTACCCGACTGATCCCTATCCCTGAGTGAGCTGCGAGATATGCGAAAAGATTTCAGTCGACTTCTCGGTGAGCACATTGCCACTGGCTGCTCCGATGCTGGGATAACGGGGCCAAATAGCTTGGAATTAGAGGGCAGGGAAGCAAAACAGCTGGGATCCCTGTCTAGGGAAGCGGGCATTGACAAGGCGATTGGGAAAAAGACACAAGCCCTAAGCCTCTGGAGGCGACTCCTGTCAGGCATGCGGGAAAGGTATCCCTTCAGTGAAGATGTTGTATGTCGTCCAAGCAAGTGGACCACTATGGAAAAAGGTATCCAGTACCTGAAGGAATTAGCTGTACGGGAGATGATTTACTACAACCCAGATAACGCACAGTTACCCACAGATCCTGAGGAAGTCCAGTGTACAAGGCCCATATGGCGGAAGATTGTATGGAGTGAACCATCATCGTATGCCAACTCCTTGGCAGTGATGGAATGAAAAGGCGAAGAGGGCCCAACAGTGGATGAGGTGGCTGGCCGACTCGATCAATATGAAGAAAGCCTCTGTTCCCCCATCATCTCAGCTGTGGAGAAACTGTCCCAGAAGGTCCAGCAACTTGAAGAGAATATGTCCTGCTCTCCACCTGTACATGCCAGCATCTCAACTATTAGGAGCAGGCTTTTCCCTACTCAAGAGGGAGAGTACCCGGGGTACACACCATGAGGCACTCTGTGGTTTTACCTGCGTGACCACGGAGAGGACATGAGGAGGTGGGATGGACAACCGACCTCAGCCCTACGGGCACGGGTACACGACTTGCAAGGAAGAACAATCACAAAAGGGCATCCCTCCAGGAAAAGTGCTGCTCCAGTTTCCAGCATGCAGCTCGCCAGACAGTGTAGAAGGCCTGATATTACCTCCGACCCTCTTGAAGGGACTTCCAAGTCATTTCTGCAACAAGTGAATAACAGATACTATGATCAGTATTAGGGTGGCCTTGCCCCCAGTCAGGTGGGGAAAGGGAGAACCGGGTTTATTGGAATATGTGGATTCGATGGCCTGGCACATCTGAGCCACAGGACTATAAGGCTCTAGTGGACACTGGTGCACAGTGTACCTTAATACCATCAAATTATAGAGGAGCAGAACCCTTTTGTATTTCTGGAGTGACAGGGGGATCCCAAGAGCTGACTGTACTGGAAGCTGAAGTAAGCTTAACTGAGAATGAGTGGCAAAAGCATCCCAATGTGACTGGCCCAGAGGCTCCATTCATCCTTGGCACAGACTATCTCAGGAGAGGGTATTTCAAGGACCCAAAAGGATACCAGTGGGCTTTTGGCATAGCTGCCTTGGAGACGGAAGAAATTAAACAGCTGTCCACCTTGCCTGGTCTCTCGGAGGACCCCTCTGTG
>NW_009648053.1:302594-319809 GCF_000708025.1 Charadrius vociferus
ACAACCAACAGGTAGATCAGGCTGCCAAAATTGAAGTGGCTGAGGTGGATCTGGACTGGCAGCATAAGGGTGAACTGTTCCTAGCTCGGTGGGCCCATGACGCTTCAGGCCATCAAGGGAGAGATGCGACATACAGATGGGCTCGTGACCGAGGGGTGGACTTGACCATGGACACTATTGCACAGGTTATTCACGAATGTGAAACGTGTGCTGCAATTAAGCAAGCCAAGTGGTTAAAGCCCCTTTGGTATGGAGGACGATGGCTAAAATATAAATATGGGGAGGCCTGGCAGATTGATTATATCACACTCCCACAGACCCGCCAAGGCCAGCGCCACGGGCTCACAATGGTGGAAGCAACCACTGGGTGGCTGGAAACATACCCTGTGCCCCATGCCACTGCCCGAAACACTATCCTGGGCCTTGAAAAGCAAGTCTTATGATGACATGGCACCCCAGAAGGAATTGAGTCAGACAACGGGACTCATTTCTGAAACAGCCTCATAGACACCTGGGTCAAAGAGCATGGCATTGAGTGGGTATGTCACATCTCCTATCATGGACCAGCTTTGGGGACGATAGAACAACCCAATGGACTACTAAGGACTACACTGAGAGCCATAGGTGGTGGGACCTTCAAACATTGGGATGAACATTAAGCAAAAGCCACCTGGTTAGTCAACACCAGGGGATCTGCCAATCGAGCTTTCCTTGTCCAATCAAAACTTCCACGTACAGTAGAAGGGGATAAAGTCCATGTAGTGCACATGAAGAATATGTTAGGGAAGACAGTTTGGGTTAGCCCTGCCTCAGGCAAAGGCAAACCCATCCGTGGGATTGTTTTTGCACAAGGACCCGGGTGCACTTGGTTGGTGATGCGGGAGGATGGGGATGTCCGATGCGTACCTCATGGCGATCTGATCTTGGGTGAGAATAGCCAATGAATAAATTTTATGATTTTCTAAGTGCCAAATAACCCTGCTATTGTATGTCATCATTACTATGATTGCTATTAATGGTATTCCAGTATGAATCATCCAAACCAATGACAGATAGACTTTGATGAGACTGAGTTAAGTGCAGTGATGATGCAACAAGGACTGACCTCAACAGCTAGCGCCCAGCAACTTCCTTGAGATTGACATCTTCAACCCGCAGACCATGGGCATGGGCTGCACCAGGTATACCAGCCACGAGCTCCAAATACAGCATGCACCAGTCCAGCACCACACACCATCTCATGTGACCTGAGAGACTGTTCTCACAGATGGAGCCTACCATCATGGACTAAGTGAGTTCAATGGACGGCAGGGATGGGGTTAATTTTCCCAAGGAGCCAGCAGGTGACACAGGTATTCCATGCCATGTGAACCATGCCCAGGTTGGGAGGGGGGAGCTAGCCGGGGGAGGGGGCAGGAATCGCGGCTTGGAGAGGGCTATGCCAGTCTGGGTCCGGTCAGGGAGCGGTGACACTGTAATCGCGTTCGTATATTCCTTTACCGGTGTTATTGTTTTCACTTGCTTTTGCTGTTTTGTTAAACTACTTTTATCTCAACCCACGAGTTTCTGCCTTATTCCTTCTGATTTTGCCCACGGCTGTGGGAGTTGTTCGAGCGGCTGCGTGGGTCTTTTTTTCTGGCTGAGGCAAAACCACGACAGTTATTTTTGGCGCCCAAAGTGGGGCCTGAAGGGTTGCAATAACGCTGCGTGGTTCTTTGTTCCTGGCTGGGGCCAAACCACTACACGTGGCTGTAATGCTTGAAGAGGATTTAATCGTTAAGCTATAGAAGGTTCCCTCATACATCAAACCTGGCAGGAGGGCCTTCATTTCCCCAGCATTCAGTCTTTTTGTTCTCTCCACATGAAGCTAATAAATGGAAAGACAATATCCTCCAACAGCTTAAATTGCTTTTACTTTTCACATAATGTCACGTTGTGCCTTTAATTCAAGCTGTCTCCATTGTTAGCATATGCTACCAGCAACATATCAAAATTTGACAAGGTTTTGGCATAGCCCCCTTCTATGATTTTTTTTTTATGTAAAATGTGATTCCTTGCATTCTCTGTGAGCATGAAGAGGAAATGTTCCAAGTCATGTTAAAAAAAGGAGCACCCTGGCAATACCAATTCCCCATTTGTAACAGACTGTAAGTCTGATACTTAAAATGAGAGGCAGGTCATTCAGTGCTCTGATGTTGGCTTAAGTTAACATTTGGTTTTCAGTGTTCATGTAATACAACAATCCAATCACTTTCCAAACAGCATGCTGTGGTAATATGGAAAATCCTGGAGCTGGAAGTTATGTCTTCATGACACAGCTTAGAAACTATTGGAAGAGGGCAAAAGTATACATTAGTTGGCCTGTTGCTTTATGAATCCTAAGAACATCTGGACCCTATTTTATCTCAGTTTGCAGATGACTCATCATTTTGTTCCATGCTGCTTTCTTTGATCATGTTCATGTATATTTGTATAACGCCTCAAAACATTTGTCTCATTGGATATAGTCCTTTGGCCTACAGCCTGGAGTTTGACACCCGACTTTGGACTGAAGCACAGGCACAGTATATGCACTACTAATGGCTTCACCCAGGTTCCCCCACTAGGAGGTACCTCCTTCCTTGCTATATTTCCTTCCTTGTTACTCTCACATCTTTCCAGACAAAAAATGATGAGCAAGCACAATAACCAATATAGTATTATACTGCCTTCAGTATTGACTGGGTAATGATGAAGAGCTGTAAAATTGCTACAGAACAGTATTTTGATGTGCATAAATACCTAAGTATGTATCTGATATACAGCTGTTCCACCTCTGCTGCCTCATTTCTTTATGCATGACATCATCCAGTTGATGCAAATCCAGCTTTAGGCCAAGGTCCATCACTTGCCATCCTGTCCTTTCCTTTAAGGTATCTTAAATGTTATATAATGGAAAACAGGTCTGGAAGAGACTGCTAGAGGCCATACAATGTGCCAACTATCTTAAACATGATCAAATGTACATAAACCATTTCTGATAGATGTTTGCCTTTGCTGTTCTTGAAGATTTCCGGTGGTGCAAATTCAATAGCCACTCAAGGCAGCAAGTCATAGGGCCACATTCCCTGTTCTATCAGAAAGGCCTTCCAAACCATCTACTACATTGAAATAAATGAAGCAATCTTTCCCATTTTGGGTATAATGACCTCCCTTGGCATTCTTTCATTAAACAGTCATTTTTTCCTTATAGGTCACGTATCCTGGTCGTCTAATCTTTCTGATTTCTCTCCTCTGTATTCGCCCCAAAACAAGACCTTAGACAGGGTAGGCTCTTACTGTATTGTTATAAATTGTAATGACTTTTATAACCATTTACACAGCCCCGTGCATCCACTGTCACGGTACTTTCACTATCATTGTAAGCACAGCTTAGCGTTACTCTGGCCCTAGTAGCTGCATCTACTCAATACAGAGAAGTTTTGCAAAATACACCTGCAACTTACAATTTAAGCTAAGAAGTAATTTGAAAAAGAAAAAAAGACTAAAAGTGCAAGCATGATTTCTCTTAGTAAAGTATTCACACTTTAGTTTACTTCTATCAACCAAGAAAATAATATGAAGGTACAGAGTCTCCAAAGGAAAAAAAATCCACCTGTCATTACTATACAAGTTACTCTGAAGGAAAACACTTTGTAATAAATCATTCAGGCAATTATAAACTAGTGAGAATTACTTCTCCTTATTATTATTTGTACTACCCTCATGTCTGAAGGTCAAAGGCATTTTGTATATACATGTTTTCAACATATATATATATGTGGAGGTGTTCAGTGCCAGGTTGGATGGGGCTTTGAGTAACCTGGTCTAGTGGAAGGTGTCCCTGCCCATGGTAGACAGGTTGGAACTAGATGATCCTTAAGGTCCCTTCCAACACAAACCATTCTATGATTCTACGATTCTATGTGTGTGTGCAAGTGCATGTGTGTGTGTGCATATATTTGAATGGTTAAAAAATCAGGAAGAACTACCTCTATTTTCATGATCATAAAAAAAGTTTTAAAAAATCTGGTGCTGCCCAAAGTGCACATACATATCATAATATCAGGGCCACAAAGAAGCTTGATTCTTAGTTCTTCTCCATCATCACAGCCAAAGTTTTTTTCACTTTACCTCTGGTTCTGCTGTTGTAGGGTCATCCTTTGACTTATAAAAATAATCCTTATTCCATATCTTGATACACTTATACTGAAATATTTTGCACTTAGATAAGAAAGTACAGAAAGAGATATGACAATGAAAATTGTTGTATTTAATCAATAATAACCCTTCCCTTCTACACATTCATTTTCATTACCTCTGGCAAAGCTTCCTGACTTAAACCATTGAAGCCATCTCCCTTTGAAACAAACCCCCTCCCTCACCTATTATAAAGGATAGGAAAGTAAAGAAGTTGTCAGAGGAAAATGGGAGAGAACAGCTAACATGATAACCCTTACAGTGGGAAGATTGGTGGAGGTGTTAAAGAAATGCGAAGCCAATGTCTCATAGAGTTTGTGATGTCAAAGAACTGAATCTTGCCTTCCCTGCTTTGGTTTCATTCCCAAGGGTACCACTGCCAATGCAATTCTGAGAGAAAGGACCCTGTGTTGGGGGCCCCTTTCTACCTGAGATCACTGTTACCGAAATCAGCAGAAACAAACTTTCTAAGCCTTAATTTAAATTTAGAAAGCAGGCACTTCTTTATTATGGTGCAGGATGCACAGGGGATCACTCCACCTAGTGTGTGTACCGAGGTGCTCCACTACAAAAATTATATACAATCAAAACATACATATTCATCACATTTCCCGAAAATAATAAACATTCATAAGATTCCCAAGAGCTCATTAATGTAATGTATGTAATGAATGTAATGTAAATGTCCGTGATGCATGCGCTTTCAGGTACACTGGTGGTCGTCCAGGGTCCTCTGGTGGTCGTTCATAGTCTTCCTTACTGTGTCCACTGGTTGAACCCGATTCTTGCACATGCTCAGCTTGGTCACAGAGTCTTGCTCCCCTCTTTAATCTTGGAACCTCCAGAAGATTTTCTTGGTTTACTCATCAGGCCTACAACTTAGCATTCTCTTGACAGGTACTTCAATGCTATATTGTTCAACACTTAGTTCAGATTATACTTAGTTACCAAATACATGTCACGGCTTTGATTTTCATTGATTAGTCCCTAAATTATATATATATTACTATCAATACCCATATCCAAATAATCAATGGTTATTTCTACTTATATCTATTAATTCATTTCTTGATATTTAAATCAAGATGGGAAAGGCAAAGGGGGTCTCCAAGCAGCATCACTGGTGCATAGCAAGTTTCTATAATTACTAGACTCAAACAAAACTTATCTATTCTATTCTTCATTGTTTCATCTGGGTTCTACTTGTTCCTTGATACAGAACAATAATTATCTAGTGAGGGCTCTATGGTTACTAGTTTCAGAACACAGTACTCTAACATTCTACTTCTACTATAACTAAAATCTGGTGATTTTTACCACATCACCAGAACTAAAATTGAAAACCATCACTTAGAACTAGCTAAACCAATACAATTAAGAAGAGTGTAAGTACTTGTCATGTCATTTTCATATAGAAAAGCATTTACGTTGCAAGCAACCAAAACCAAGCAACTAAACAATTACGTCATTCATGATCCTCATCTATATTCTATTAAATTATTTCCTCTTTTACTTGTGGTTTTCTCCCTCTTATATGTCTCCAGGATACTCATGATGCAGCTTTTATTCCAGCTCTGTGTATTGATTATAACTTCATGTGTTTTCATGATTAATAGGAGACTTGTGGCTTTTGTAGATTATATGATCCATCCAAGTTTAGCAATACAGTATATAAAATGGCCAAGTTACTGGGACAACCTTAACTTTGATTTTCCTTCTTTTGCATGCTTAGATTTATAAATATACAACTAGATCACCACAGCACTAATGTAAGTCACCGCCATGTGGGACAGACAGTTGTGGGATGTACCTTTTTTACATGCACAGAAACCAGTAATGAGCCTGGTTTGTCATGTTCTTTGAGCACCTTCATGTTCAAACCTTCTCATGGATGTGACTGGTAATGGCGCACTATTTTCCTTAATATACAGATGCATTAGTGCCCAAAAGGAACAAGAACTGAGCTGCATCCCTTTTGCTGTTAGCTAGAGCACAGCATAGTACCACACATCTCTTAGTTTCACTTCTGTTTCTTTAGTATCACTGGAATGAAACAAGGGAAAATATTTCAAAGAATGGATAAAATAGGATGCTGGAAGGCAGCAGAATGAAAGCTGCACTGAATACCTGATCAGTCAGCACAGCTACAATGGCACCTGCCCTGTGCTACCATCCATGCTGTCATTGCTGTTCTCTTGACTGATACATGAACGCAGTTGTGCAATGGAAACATCAGAGAAAGCCTTCAAAGTAACCCTGGATCAGGAAGAATAAGAGGCTTGGAAATGAATCTTCTCAAACCAAGGCTGTGTGGCTCCTAACAACTGTTGAAAGAGGCAGTATCTTCTGTTTCAGTTGGGAAGAAGTAGTTGAAGACCAAGAAATTCCCCTTATCTTCCTCCATTTTTCTTTCTCTTTTCCAATAGAAAAGAGGGAAATACAGGTGGAAAAATGAAGTGAATAAAGTGTAGATGTCTGTCCCAATCCAGTATCAGGAAGGTTTCATTATAGTCCCAAGTATGAGATTAAGATGCTGAAGTCGGTCAAATGTCATACAACCTTTTACTTAATTCTCTTAACAAACCGCGAAGGAATGGTAAAGGGGAGGTGAAAGGAAGGCAAAAGGGGAAAAGAAAGGGGGTAAGGAAGAAAACAAAGAAAGTGGGAGAAAGTTTGCTACTACCACCCTGAGTCCAACGGTTTTCTGCTGACTCTGTCCGAAGTCTTCAATCGTTACACGTTTCATATAGTCCAGGGTCCGGGTAGGCACACAGGAGGAAGGCGAGGAGAAAGGAAGAACAAAAGGGCCCGCCAAATTACTTTTGCTCCTTATATAGGGGTCTTGCTCATGCGCAGATCGACCAGAAGCGTTGTTGCCCTAAAATCCTCTTCCTGCTCTTTTCGAGCCCTTGGTCCCTGCGCAGGCACACGAGGTCGTCCACTTCCAAAACCGTGAAGAAGATGGTCCTCTCGGAGCACGATGCTCGACCTCAGAAGATGGCGGCACGGTGGCAATGTCGAGACAAAATCGCATCCGGCATTGGTTCTCTACAATGTCATTGCTTTTTTCCAACACCAGGTTGACACTAGGTTGAATATGAGACAGCGAAGAAGGCAAAAGGTAACCTTGGCTGCATTAGACAAAGTATTGCCAGCAAGTCTAGGAGGGTGATCCTTCCCTGGTAGCTCAGATCTGGTAGGCAACACCTGGAGTACCTTGTCCGGTTCTAGGCTCCTTTGTACAATAGAAACATGGAAATATTGGACAGAGTTGAATGAACGGCCATAACAATGATTAAGGGACTGGAACAAAAATTGTCCCAGTTTTTAAGAAGGAAGACCCTGGTAAATACAGGCCTGTCAGTCTCACTTCAATGCCTGGTAAAATTATGGAGAAGGTTATTATGGGAGTTATTGAAAAATAATTGAGAGACAATGCAGTCATTTGTCATAGCCAGCAGAGGTTCACAAGGAGAAAGTCCTCCTTACCCAACTTAATTTCCTTTCATGACAAGGTCACTCATTTAGTCTACCAAGGGAAGCCAATAGATGTGGTGGGTTTGGATTTTAGCAAAGTTTTTGATACTGTCTCTCACAGTATCCTTCTAGATCAACTGTGCAGCACATGGCTAGACTAGTCTGTAATAAGCTGGGTGAGCAACTGGCTGATGGATCGGGCTCAAAGGGCTATAGTAACTCGGGTTACATCAGGCTGGCAGCCAGTCACCATTGGGATTCCCCAGGGCTCTATTTTAGGGTCAGTGCTCTTTTATGTTTTTATAAATGATCTGGATGCAGGAATTGATTGTATATTAAGTAGGTTTGCTGACGATACTAAACTAGGAGGAGTTGTGGACTCCCTCAAGGGTAGAAAAGCCTTACAGAGAGATCTGGATAGACTAAAGAGCTGGGCAATCACTAATTGTATGAAATTTAACAAGAGCAAGTGCCAGATTCTGCACCTGGGACAGCGTAGTCCTAGTTGTACTTACAAACTGGGGGATGAGAAGCTGGAGATGAGCCATGCAGAAGGAGATCTGGGGGTCTGGGTTGATGGCAAGTTGAATATGAGTCAACAGCGTGCCCTAGCAGCCAAAAGGGCCAGCTGTGTCACGGGGTGCACAAAGCACAGCAGAACTACGTGTTTAAGGGAGTTGATTGTCCCACTCTGCACTGCACTGGTGTGGCCTCACCTGGAGTACCGTGTGCAGTTTTGGGTGCGTCAGTTTAAGAGGGACATAAAATTATCAGAGTGTGCTAGAGGAGGGCGAGCAAGATTGTGAAAGACCTTGAGGGCAAGGCTTACAAGGAGTGGCTAAGGTCACTTGGTTTGTTCATCTTGGAGAAGAAGAGTTTGAGGGGTGACCTCATCACAGTCTACAACTTCCTCAAAGGCGGGAGTGGAGGGAAAGGTGCTGCTCCCTTCTCTCTGGTGACCAGCGATAGAGCACAAGGAAATGGAATGAAACTACCTCAGGGGCAGTTCAGATTGGACATTAGGAAAGGTTCTTCACTGAGAGGGTGGCAAGTCACTGGAACAGGTTCCCCAGCGAAGTGGTCATGGCACCAAGCCTGTCAGATTTCAAGGAGCATCTTAGTCATAAGACATGCTTTTAGTCATACGATTTAGTTTCAGGGAGTTGGACTTGATGATCCTTATGGATCCCTTCCAACTTGAGACATTCTGTGATTTTATGATCTCTCCAGTGAGGAAAGTCTGGTAGAGTGGAGACTGTTCAGCCCAGAGATGAGAAGGCTCGGGGGGATATAGTAATGTATATAAATACCTGAAGGAAGGACGTAAAGAGGACAGGGCCAGACTCTTTTCAGTGGTACCCAGTGACAGGACCACAAGCAATGGGTGCAAATTGAAACACAGGAGATTCCTCCTGAACATCAGGAAACACTTTTTCACTGTGAGAGTAACTGAGCACTGACACAGGTTGCCCAGAGAGGTTGTGGAATCTCCATCCCTGGAGATACTAAAAACCTGTTTAGACATAGTTCTCCACAACTGGCTCTATGTGTTTGAGCAGGGGTCACAGGACCAGATGATTTCCACGGTTCCCTTCCAAGCTCAACCATTCTGTGATTCTGTGAAGTAGGAAGTCATAACATAGTACTGTGTTTTTTTTAAATGCTATGACAATCTTTGAAATGGAAAGAATTACATTTATAAGAATATTGACCTAAATTGCTAATTAGAGGAAACAAAGGAAAAAAGTCCCTGTTAGAGATCGCTTGCAAGGCAATCTAATTGCAGCATAAAAACACACGATATGCAGATGTCTCCAGCCATGACAAATCACAGGTAGTCAAACTAAGTAACCTTCCTTTACCAATGACACAAGACCAAGACAATTGTCAATCACTGAACTCAAAAGCAAAGACAGAGTGCTTTGGAGCTCTGGGTCAGGTTTAAGACCCAACAATGTAAAATATGGTAACTCTCAATTTGTACTCAGTATTCAGTTAGAAACATGTACAAGTTGGATACTTGACCAAGAGGTTAGTTATGTGGAAAAACATGCGTAGAATAAGATGGTACTAGAGCTAATCCCAACCAGACTGATTTTTGAGGAACACCTCTAAACAGCAACACCTCTAAACTTGCAAAAGGATACTGTGTTTACTTGGTTTGACATGTTTATTTGTTTCCAACCAAGCCTTCTTTGTCATTCTAGAAGCCATGTAGCAGGCTTTTATTAACCTTTCATCATCCCGCAGTAGGTGACCAGAGGAAGTTATTAGAAATGTCCATGTCCAACATGCTTTCCTACAGCAAAGGCCAATCCAAGCTTCCTGCTTAGAGATCAATTCAGACATGAAAACTTGCATGCACACAGTTAATGAAGTTTATTTACTGTTACTGTAATACTGGCTGATCTCATTATCTGCATAAATGTTCCATTTTTATTTCAGTTCTCTTAATCACTTGGCCTTGGTGATGTTGTCTGCCAAAGAATAAGGCTGATTTCTGCTCTTTCTTAGAGTACTGTAACCTGGCAGAGCTGACTCACCTTCCCAGAGTATGTATAGCCTAGAGTTTTAAAATGTCATGATCTGGAAGGTTACAGACTAAACAGGTTTCAACCAATGGGGTGTCTTCAGTGTCTGAGAAAAGAGAAAGTTGAAAGTTTAACTGTTTATTACAAAGTCATCCCTGCTTCTTCAATAACTCATTTTGATATTTTTTAATTTTCCAAAATGTGCCTGTGTGGTCCCGCAGGCTTTTAACTACTTTGTAATGAGTGGATATGAACAGATGGAAAATGTTCTCAGTTTCTGAGAGAACTGCTAATGTATGTCACCAGCTATTAGAAAAGCTCAGGTAGTTCCATTTTGGGAGAATAGGTACTGTCATAAGCCTCTTAATTTTTAATGACATGTTTACTCATTTATATCCTGATGGTAAGTTTAAGACTGCCTGTACTAGTGCAAAATGATTAGAACTTGAGCTGGAAATTATTCACTGTTAAATAGTCCAGAACCTTAGAGCCAAACATTTCACCTAAAACCAACAACAGCTTGTTGTAGATCACTTCAGTATGAGGGAAAAGTAATCACTAGAAAAAAAAAAAAAAATAATTCCAGCAAGGTTAGGCTTCTTTTTCCCTCTTTCTAACAGATGCAGAAAAAAAAGAAAAAAGAAAGTTTGGCATCTTATCTGAAAATCTAGAACTACTTTTAACTTCACAGCAGAAAGGAACTCTTGTCCTAGCTACAAGTTAATAACCTTGCTCTGCTTATCTATTTAGTTTTTTTATCCACCAACCCAGATGAGATTTCACACTGTTTGTGTCTTCCATCTAGCCTCAGATACCAGGACCTTCCAGTGAGAAGGAAGGGAGCAATGAGAAGAAAAAATGAAACTCACTAAGTACTTTTTCTGTGGTATTCCTTGCTGGAGGGCAGAATTAGTATAGTGAATAGGGCTGCAAAACAGCTAAAGAGACCAAAATATTTTCCTGTCTGTGAATTGAAGATTGGAGGGAATGTAGGCACAGAGAAAGACAGTAGTATTAGGATAGAGTGGTACTAGCCAAATGTCCTTCCTTCTCTGTTTACTACAAAAGACAGAGTTCAAAAATATAGATTGCTCCTCTCTCTTCTGGTGTTGGCTCACATTGCTAAACTGTATTGAGACACTGCTTTGATCATGCAGCCTTGAACTGCATGACAGTGGATTAACAGATAAAGATACCTCATTCCACTGCATACAGACTGATATTCTGGAGACTAAAATGTGTCAAATACCCTCTGGACAAAATCTTCCACTAGTTCTCCAGAAAGCTGATGCATAAGGAAGTCACAGGAGAAATAGATAAAAAGGGAGTACACCTTCTCATGGTAATGTGCCCTAACAATGACACAGGACATCTGGAATGAGATAGGAGGGGAAAGGTTCCCTGCTAGTATAGCAGCACCACCATCAGACCTCCTTCGGCACTCATGCCAGGGCTGGAGAAGCTTTCACCCAGCTATTGCTCTTCCTTTTAGGTCTCAATGTTTTCAATTCAGTTTTCAATTTGCCCAAGAAAGTGAGCAAAATAGTAGCAGCTATGACAAGTAGGACACCACCTACAGCAGTCTTTTCTCTACCTTTGCGATGTGAAGGACAGCATGGTTTGGAAGAAGAAATCACTTTTCTCAGCTGTCCCATGAAAGTGCTGACTTCCTTTGCTGTCTTTCCTTGAATGACAGAGGCGATGCAGGAGTTTATTCAGTGCCTGGAATAAAGGGGAAGGTGGATGAACGGGCCTGGTGGGAAGTGTTAAACCCTACAGAGCGTGGAAGAAAGGCTGAACACAGCACAGTCAGGGTAGAATATCCTCCTCATATGGTTCTGCACTGCACATATCTGTAAAAAACTTGAACATTTATACATGTATTTTTCTGTCACATCCAAGAACACCAGGCACACAGAACAGTCTCTATTGTGCAAGATGCTCTACAAATGACATTTCCTGCCACGAGAAAAAAAAAAAAAAAAAAAACACAGGATTTTAATACTGTATTATAGAAGTGAAGCATCAGCTTCCTCCTTTCTGGACTTGGCTGTGAGAGTTTCTACAAAAAGAAATTTCCCCGCCCACGAAAAAAAAAAAAAAAAAAAAAAAAAGAAAATTCTTAGAACCATAAGCCCCAACAGGTAAACCAGACACTCTCCACAGACTGGCTAAGTGAAGCATGAAACACAGCTAGCAATTCTGTGTATCAGAGTAAAAAATGTCAAGTGAAAAATACATTTTAGTTTCTGCATTGAAAACTGCAAAGAAAATTGATATTTTAACTTCAATCTGCGTGAAAAACTTGGTGTATGTGTGACAATGCTGGTATGTTAACTCCCTTTCATAAAACAGAAATGTTTTAATGACCTCACTTTGTCCAGCCCATCCAACATTTCATCATCACCATAAAATGCCAGTTATTTACTTCATCAATGAGAAAGGATATTGTGAACTATCAGGCATTGCATGACACTGAAGCTCCTAGTTCTGCTGTGTATATTCCTCTGCAGTCAGGCTAAGTTTGTTTTAGGTTTATTTTATTTTAACTAATCTCACAGCAGAAGAAATAGAAATCTCATGAATAGCTGGGATGTAGCAAGTTCCTTATCCTGACTCATAAAGCTGCAGATAAGCCAAATAAAAACTATTCCGAACTGTTCTAGAATAGCAGTTACTTTGCTTCTTGACAGATCTGCACTGAAGGTAACAGATGCCTTTCTTTGAAACCAGTCTGTTGGATTTTCAAAGGGGGCAAAAAACTGGAAATAAAAACACCAATAGCCCAACTGTCAGGCTCAAATAGCCCTGAAGTGGAGATGCAAGCAAGAGAGACAGAGAAACATGCTGTAAACCAAGAGCTGAGAATACTATTTCAATATGCATTGACAAAAGTGTTTTGCAAAAGTGCTGTTTTCCCAAGACCGTGGCTTTGTGCATCCACATGTTTGATACTATCTACTGAAAATAGTACCTTTCAAAGACAGGTTGCTTAGCTCCCTAGCATCTAACTAAAGTTCACTTTAAGGCTAACTATGTACCAAAACCCGTGACCCAGAACTCCAGCAACCTGCCATTTTCACATGGCTCTTCACTCCAGCATGTGCAACAAAACAAGTGCAGAGTCATTCTAGCCACACTGAGCCCCTGGACCACACCATACATACACTACGGGAAGACTTACTGAGCACAAGCACTGCTTTTCACCTGGCAGGATTAACCATGATAAATGAGCTTTTTAAAACACTGAATCCTGGCATAAAGGATCGTCTGTCGTGCTTAGTTTCTACTTGTGTTTTATTAAAATGTACCAGGTAATAAGTATTTATCTCCTATGCATCTGGGATAAAACAGGGCAGAGCACCAATACAGTTCCAGGGAAAAGTTAAGAGTGCTTAATATAGAGATTGTGCAGAAAAGATTCTCTTTGATAAAGAAGTTCTGCAGCTTTAAAGGCTTCTACTCTCACTAGACATAACAGGTTTTCAGACAATATGGAAAAATGCTAAAAAAACCATCCCCAGGCCAGAGATGAATGCTGTGTGTGGAGTACAGAGGAACTGCATCAAAAATTCTGTTGCAAAACTTCTGAGATAACAAAGATCAAGCTTGGTTCCTGTAGATGGCTCATGTCACAGTTTCAAAAGGCCTTAAGAAACTAAAAACCTGATTCTTTGACAGTTGATAGGCTCCTTTTTCATTTGTCCTGGAGATTTGGATTATTTTGGGTACATGTAAGTAGGGCTCAAACAACAGCAGCCCAAAAAATTGTTAGGTAATTCTAACAGCACTGTAAAGGAAGAAGTGTATGGTCTTACTGTGTTGGATGAGGAGCACATACACAAACACACAGACAACAATTGTATTCAACTCATGCCCAGCACCTCAACCTGTAACTCTTTGTAGACGATCTTCCCCTACTTTCCTCTTCTTTCTCTCTGCTGTTTTTTAAAAAAAAAAAACAAAAACAAACTCTCTCTTATCTTCCTTCTGTTACTTTCTTGATGCTCCCTTTCTCAAAATTCCCTTCTTAAATTCAATCTTTCTCTTCAGAGACTTATGCCCATATGCCTCTGTATGTCTTCTCATAGATTTCAATGTGTACCCAACATGCAGCAGACAGAGGCAACTACAAAACTGACCTGATTGTCAGAAGCTGTTTGGGCCCCAGTGAAACTGATGGGAGCTCAGATCCTAACCTTAAGTACCCAACTTTTGAATCATTTGTCCTGTGAAATCTTCCTGTCATTGCCAAAGTTATCTGCTATTTAGACATTCCTACAAATCTCATTTTGTATAGAAGTGCCTTTAGAGCCCTTTTATACCACACGATTGTGTGAGGATCTCAACCTTTGTCTTAGAAGAAATATTTCTTTTTGATTCCTCATTGCTGCAGAGAAAACTGGGAAAATGAAGAAGGGAATGCTAATTAAAAGACACAAATTTTGTTATCTGGATTTTATTTCACTCTCACAGTTTGGGCACAGAAGCAACAAAGCCAGTGTCGCTTCTGCACCCGGAAGACACAATTAACATACCGCGTCCCCAAAATGAGGGCAAATTAAGAGGCTTGAAGGTGAGATATTTCTTAATTCATGAAGGAGCTGGCTTACCAATAGCACAATAATTTTTCAGAGAAATTGCAGTTTCACTTATTTTTTTTCCAAGTCTGAAAGTCAAAGAAATGCTCTTAAAATAAATATAACTTTCATACATTTTCTTTTGAAATTTTTTCTGTGTTCCATGTAAGCTTTCAGGTTCAACTGCAATGCTTCAGTTTGGTGACTAGTATCTGAAAAGAAATCTGCTTGGGAAACATATGTGAGTTAGCAACCATGGCATCTCTAGTAAAGTTGAAAGAATTGGAGTTTGAGCCAGTAAACTATTAACTGCCTTTATTACAGCTGGCTAAGGATCAGTAACAGTTCTCAAAATATATAATTCAAATGGATTTCAAATTTTGTGGCAAAGTAGAAACCCTGAAGGAATGACTGGATGTTAAAATAGTCCTTTTTGTTCTGTAGGTATCAATTTATGTTTATACCAAACCAAGTAAAAAAAAAAAATTGGTCATAGTTTTTGAAGTTTTTCATAACGTACTCTCACTTACAGAGTGAAATGCATGTGTATTGGGTTTACATGGCAAGGTTTTGGTAGGGTGGGGGCTATAGGCGTGGCTTCTGTTAGATGACACCAGAAGCTGCCCCTGTGTTGGACAGAGCCAGTTCCAGCCAGCTTCAGGATGAATCCACCATTGGCCGAAGCTGAGCCTATCAGCAACATTGGTAGAACCTCTGTGATAACATATGTAAGAAGAGGTAAAAACTGCTGTGCAACAGCATCTGGGAGAGAGAAGTCAGAATATGTAAGAGAAACAACTCTGCAGACACCAAGGTCAGTGAATAAGGAGTGGGAGAAGGTGCTTCAGGTGCTGGAATAGCAATTCCCCTGCAGCCTCGGGTGAAGACCATGGATAAGCAGGTTGTCCCCCTGCAGTCCATGGATGTCCACAGTGGAGCAGATATCTACCCTGCAACTCATGTAGGACCCTACGTCTGAGCAGGTGGATGTGCCCTGAAGGAAGCTGCAGCCTGTGGAGAGCCCACACTGGAGCATGCTCCTGGCAGGAACTGCAGCCTGTGGAGAGGAGCCCACACAGGAATAGGTTTTCTGGCAGGACCCGTGACCCTGCAGGGGTCCCATGCTGGAACAGTCTGTTCCTAAAGAACTGCACCCCATGGAAAGGACCTGTGCTGGAGCAGTTCTTGAAGAACTGCAGCCTGTGGGAATGCCACCAGGTGCCCATCAAGCTGCACTATCAATCCCATCAGCAGCAGGACAGCGGGAAGAAAATTAAAAACTTGTGGGTCCATAAAAGCAGTTTAATAAAGAAAAGCAAAGACCACACGTGGAAGCAAATGAGATAAAAAAGGTTTTACTCTCTGCTTCCTATCAGCAGGCAATGTCCCGCTATTGCCTGGGAAGTAGCGCCTCAGTAGTGGTTGATTCAGAACACAACTGCCTTTGTCCTCCCCCCCTTCCTCCCTTCTCTTAGCTTCTAGTGCTGAGTCATATGGTCATATGTTATGGAATATCACTTCAGTCAGTTTAGGTCAGCTTTCTTGGCTAGGCCCCCTTCCCAACCTCTTGCCCACCCCCAGCCTACTGAGCTTTGGGGGAAAGGGGGAGGTTGGAGAAACAGCCTTGATGCTGTGAGCACTGGTCAACAGTAGCCAAAACACTGGTGTGTTATCAACTCTGTTCTAGCTGCAAATAAAAACCATAGCACTATGAGGGGACTATGAGGAAAGTTAACTCCATCCCAGCTATACCAAACATATTTGACAATATGTGATAACGTGTAACATTTGATAATATGTATTTCATAGTACATAGAAATTGAAATGCCATGGTAAATGAATTAGAGAATTCAGAAAGAAGAGAAAAACATTGAAGAAAGTATTTTAAAAAATCCCACCCTGATTTGGGTTCATTACTGTTTTTACAAACGCACAAGCATTTTTAGTTTCAGCAAAACTGTATCTTATACAGGGGGAAAAATATCACCATTTCTTTCCTTGGGCCACCTTTTCTATTTTTGTCAACATAAATTTTACAATTGGAATTTAGTCTGACGTTGTATCTAGTTTCAACTCTGTTTTTTGCAGACTGGACAAACTTGTTTTTCTGTTCTTTCTCAAATACTTTTGACCAATAAGAAAAACATAACAGAAGTGTTAGCTGAGTAGAATCATAGAATCATAGAATTGTCTAGGTTGGAAGAGACTCTTGGGATCATTGAGTCCAACCATCTACCCTACTCCACAAAGTTCTCCCCTACACCATATCCCCCAACACCACATCTAAACGGCTCTTAAACACATCCAGGGATGGTGACTTAACCACCTCCCTAGGCAGCCTATTCCAATGCCCAACCACTCTTTCTGTGAAAAATTCTTTCCTAATGTTCAGTCTAAATCTACCCTGTT